>NC_052115.1:7491396-7497330 GCF_012273895.1 Zerene cesonia | reverse complement strand
TGTATGAGTGATCTTTTAACTCACAACCAAAACTAATAGACTGATGGCTTCGTATATGATGTAGGCATCCGCTAAGGATTATGATATATTCTACACAAATATTATTTATGCTTTATGTTATTTTAGGAAACTTTTGTTTTTTGTATGTCTATAACGATTTAAGTCAAAAACCACTGGACTGATTTAAAAAATTATTTCTTCATTAGAAAGCTGCATCTTCACTGAATTACATCCTACTAATATTATAAATGGGAAAGTTTGTAAGGATATGTGTGTGTTTGTTGCTCTTTCACGAAAAAACTGCTCAACCGATTGCAATGACATTTGGTACGTAGAAAGCTGGACAACTGGAATAACACATAGGCAACTTTTTATCCCGATATTCCTACGGGATGCAGACTTACGCGGGTGAAACCGCGGGCGCAGCTAGTATAGAATTATTATAAGCATAACTACACATAATAAAAGGAATATACATGCGTCATATGACGTAAGGTAGCATTTAAAACTATTTATCATAGCCTTCATTAGCATTTAGCCCTCAGGTAGAGTCATTAGCTCAAAACGAATACTCGTGTGCCTAATCTTCGTAAGTTGCTTTCTCAAAAAGGGTGAGAACAAAATATTACATTTTATAGTTATTACCAAGTTTTTTTTATGTCGCAGTCGGCAATGGAGCTGGCGGGACGCCTGATGGTAAGCGCTACCACCGCCCATGAACATTTGGAGAGGCATAAGGTCCATTGCAGACATTACGCCTCTACAAATAGATTGCCTAGTTTAAATTGGGAGAGGAATAAAGGAAAGGACTGGGAAGGGTAAAGAAAAACCGGCTCCCTCAATCACCGAACGAAACACAGCAGAATACTATTTCACGCCGGTTTTCTGTGGGAGTGAGGTACTTCCCTGGTGCGAGCTGGCCCAATTCGTGCCGAAGGATCCTCGACTACGATATATAAGTAGTAAGTAAGAAAAAAACCTAAAAAATAAAGTAGTAGTAAATAATAAGCATGTTGCATATGTTTAAGCAGAGGATACAGGTGATACAGGTGATTTCGTATTTATGACATCAGACTTTCAACTGATTTCTCTATTTATCTGCTCATTTTACACCTGATCACTTCTCGAAAACATTGTGAGGTAACCGGCATGTTAAAATTGGACGACATGTGCCATCTGCCAACCAGCACTCGGCCAGCGTGGTGGATTATGGCCTCGACCGTCATAGGGCTGATGATGATGATGAGTGTCTACATATTTCATCGGTACTCGAAGATGCGTATTTAAATATACCTACAACCAACGAAAACACTGTTTTATTTTATAAAAAAATTGTGTTAGCCCAAATAATATTAAAAGTGGTCTTAAATTATTTGAAGGGCATATGATACGTTCACGAAATCAAAGGATTCCGAAGTAAAGGTTAAAATAAAATGTGTCGTATTTAAGTGAATATCTTTGGATCATTGACGCATTTCAAGTGATCGTAATGAAATCGCTTATGTGAATCGGTTAAGGTGCGCGTTCACTTGCTGGAATACAATTTTGTGATGATTATAAATAAATAAATAAAATAAAATAAATAAAATTATGTGGATTGTCATGTTTAACAATATAAAAAAATCGTTAATAAAACCACAGGCACGTTTATGGTTATTGAATAACACGTAATTATAGCGATCTCACATTTAAAATATTGCCTAAAAAGATCACAATCATCTTGTACAATGTTTTATTAATAAGTCTTATGCCAAAGCTTATCATACATTATCCATTATGGAGAAAATCGAACATTCATTTATGGTATTTCACATCTCTACTAATATTATTAATGCGAAAATAACCCTGTCTGTCTGTCGCTTCTACATGCAACACTGAACCGATTTGATGAAATTTGTTTCCCGAGTAGACCCAAGTAAGGGTATGTGATAGTTTCAATTCCGGAATCCTACAGGATCAGACACTATGCGGGTAAAGCTGGACTGGATATGTTTTATAATTCTGACTTTGCGAGCGAAGCCACGCCACGAAGCTACGAAAGCTAGTATGTTATATATTGTAATGAATAATTTTTGTTTACATATGCAAACAGGAGGTAAGCTAGCATTGCTATATAAACCTTCAGAGTTCTATCAATCCAGGAGTCCCAGGGCACTAGAAAACAGGACCTTAATAGTAACTAATATATTTTGTTTAAAACTTATTAATAACTAATATATTAAGTATATTATTCAGTATTAAGTAACACACAAATTATCAACCTTTTACATTTGAGTATTATCACAATTATATTCTGATTTTAATTACGTATATCGTATTAAATTTTAAATGTCTCGAATGTATTTGTGGCTTTATTAAAGGGAGCGTTCACGCTTCAAGGATATGGAGACGATTTGCACTAATTATGTCGAATATAATAATATTACGTACAAGCGATTGACATTTGAGCTAGAAAGTAAGTCTAGGTTATGCGTACTGACTGCAGTATTATATGAAGCGAATTTTATCCTGTCTTGTTTTGTTAATTTAACCGGGGTAGATAGTACCCGGAAACGTTGTATGTCACTTCATAGCACTTGAAAAGACGTCGGCCAACACAGACACACAAACAGAAGCATAAAATTGCATGTGTAAGTATTTAAAACATTTTTTTTATTAGGTGGAATCTCGCCTCATGATAAGATCATTTTAGTAATAAAAACTACATCACAAGTTAATACTAAGTCAACTTTTTATAGTAACTTCAATTGTAAATAACCATATTAGTTTTTACCACCTATCGTAAAATGACATAAGATACCGACCTTGGCAAAAACCCACGAAAATTTAATATAGTTCATACTCCATGGTTAAAATACTAGTCTGTCAGACAACATTCTAGTATCTATTTTTTGTACCTAACAGGAACAGAACTAATATTCAATGTTAACAGTTTTTTTTACTGTTTTGTTTTATTTATTTGTTTCACTTTTATGCTTAACGATACCATAGACTATGCAAACAAATCATAGAATTTGAGTTATTCTGTATACTTATGTCTTTAGATTCAACGAAACTGACAATGAGATTATCATGCAAGTAAGGCATTTTCGTGATATTAAAAAAAATACATACAGTTATTAATTATAACATAATTATTATCTACAACAAAATATCACCGACGTCCCTAGGAACGACAGGAGGGAGATGCTACTTTAGATACTAATATAGGACCAAAAGATAAAATATCATACCACCACCACAAAACACAAAGATAATCGTCAAGAAAAAAAGTCGAAATAAGAATTTCTTTCATTATAAGGACGTCGTTTAAAATCATGGTTACATCAAAACAGAGTAATGTAATATAGCATTGATATATACGATATTAAATATTGTATATGTTAGATGCTGTGGTTTGGATACTACCGAATTATTTCTGAAAATCACTCAACCTTGATATAGGCATACACAGCGCCTTATTCATTCCATATCGCAACAAACATCATGTTTTCATAACGAAGATTCAATTTAATGTTGCAACTGATATAAACGAAATGTCGGCCGTCCGCCGAGGGCACAATAAACTTTTTGTTCGTTTAATTACTGTGAAACATAGAAAGGACCTGACCCTTGACATTCGTACTTTAGTGGATCTCACTGAATGACAGGCACATGCGTTCTGGGTCTCTTGAAATGTGAACGGATTTCTAATAATGACAGTATTTATGCATTAATATTATATTTTTGGAGTATTTCGGTAGAATTATCTGTATAGGATTAGATCTTTTGTGGTGCCTTGAGACTTATTTCAATCATATATACAGCATTGCAAATTATGAGAATTATATATAATTAAAAAAACTCGAGATTTTCCACCATTTTATGACGCTGCTAAATCGAATGTATAAGATCCAGGATAGCTGTTATTCAATCATTAAATCAGGACTGTCAATTGTCTCTTATTTTTGCCATTAATCCTCTTCAGAGAAATGTTATGTTATTGATGCGTATTATGAACTGAATCAAACCATTTACAGTTTACATGTATGTAGTAATTGAGTGTCCTGGAACAACTGTTTGTCTAAATAATTTCTTTTAGTTTTGGCCCACCGTGATCTATATATAGGGATATTTATACCAACAAGAAATGAATTCATTTAATTTTTCTCAAATCCACCTAACATATGCAGATAAATTTTTAAAAAATGTGTCAACCCTTTCCGGAGGAGTTTGGTTAAAAACCCACATGTTATTAAAATATTATTAATTTCAACTCATAACAACCTAAAATAATAATTGGCTAGATATGGATGAATCCTAGTTTTACAATCGCAGTGAAGTTATCTATTCAAATTAGCATTCATCATTTAAGGCTCACCTATTTTCACATTCTCTTATCCTACTAATCGTTTCACAATAGGTACAACCTTTATAAGCTTCTATGGGATCGTTAATAAATAAACATAAAACATAAGTACTTCTATGAGAAGTTATGGTTTTATTTGAGGTAGGTAGTTGATGGATTTTCTATAATCTTAGAAAAATAATGTCAGAACAGAAAATATGCATATTATTTTTAATTATTCAAATATGTGTTATCTCAAAGGTAAGAAAATATATAACGCACTGTAAAAAAATTAATACAATGCACTTTTATAAGTATTTTACAATGTACAAGCATGATAATAATTATTTAAATAAGGAGCTGATAATCACACACACATAGACACACACGTATGCACGCACACACACGTATATACACACGCACACACACAGGAGAGCGCGCGCCCAATCAACATCCCACACTAACATTAAGCCCATTGTAACAACAACTAACAAATTTATTTAGTTTTTTTCCATTAAGTAGACATAACAATGTAATGTAACATTGATTTAAGGGAGAAGCCACCGACAACCGAAACACAGTTCCCAACTTCGTTAGTCAGTGGGTCGTATAAAAGATGTACTTACTTTATTTTATGTCAATAAATATTTTTTTAATACACTATAATTAACAAACCCTTGCTGAGTACTTACAATATTGTAGTCTCTCAGACAAATAAAACAAACGAAAGAGTTCTTAATTTCATTCGTGAAATTTGTATATAATCACTCAAATATTAGATTATCTCTCTGGCATTTTAAATTTACGTAGAGGAATAGACTTTATTTGCATCTCAAAATAAAGTAATAAATGTTATCCAACTGGATCTGAATTTTATTGACTAGGACTAGGTTTATGAAAATTGCTTAAATCACATTACTCTTTTATAAGGCGATTCGAAGCGCTTTGAAATTAAGTCTTTGTTTGGTTAAGTTAACTAAATACATGATATAGAAATGATTGCTACTAAAACTTAAAGGTCAAACATTTTAGTAGTATTATATCAAACTCGCTGCGCCCCGCGGTTTCACCCGCGTAAGTCCGTATCCCGTAGGAATATCGTGATAAAAAGTAGCCTATATGTTATTCCAGTTGTCCAGCTGTTTACGTACCAAATTTCATTGCAATCGACTCAGTAGTTTTTGCGAAAAAGTAACAAACACACAAATCCTTACAAACTTTCGCATTTATAATATTAGTAGGATAGGATATCTAAGGATTCCTAGAAAAAGCATTTTTTATAACACAAAATTGTTAGAAATTGTCTATCATTTGCAGAACCCTTCTATAAAATATATTATCTAAATCTCTGCCGATAGTCTCATTCGTTGAAACATTAACGATAAATTGTATTACATACTTCTTATCTATACTAATATTATCTAGTTGAAGAGTTTGTTTCTTTGTTTGAATGCACTAATCTCAGGAACTACTTATCCGATTTGAAAAATTCTTTTAGTGTTAGATAGCCCATTTATTGAGTAAGGCTATAAGCTATATACCTAGTCTTGCCATAAATATTGTAATAAAGAAAAAAGAAAATTGTTAACTGCAAATAACATTTATTA
>NC_052115.1:7468540-7490396 GCF_012273895.1 Zerene cesonia | reverse complement strand
TCGAAATTCAAATGTAATATTTTTTTATAATTAAGTGTAACAGTATTTATGGCCAGACTAAGTATGTACCAAGGGCAAAGCCGGGGCGGACCGCTAGTCTACAATAAACATCAGCGATAGGGAAGTAAGGAAGGACAATTTTCTATCATACGCAAAAAGAATCACGCCAATTAGTTAAAAACTCACAGAACTATTGAGAAAAATGTCAAGTCGGTCCAAATTCCAAACGATCATAACATTAAGGTCGGCTCTACTCTTGCCACAGAAACTAATACACAATAAATTACTGAAGCCCAATCACGCATAATGGTCAGCAATTAAAATGACTGGCAATGCAAGATATCCGTGAAGATGGTATTTAAATGATGTTAAATGGTGCCTTATTAATAATCTGCTTCGTGCCCTTATGCGTGATGTTGCGTAATTGTAGGGTGAGAAATGAAGCCATGTAGAAAGCACGCAATGCCTTCAGAGTTTGATTGCACTTTGATCCTTATAAAACGGGTGCATTAGGTTGATTATTGAAGTTTTTATTTATTTATTTATGAATATATAATTTCCAACAAAGAATACAGACAAAAAATTTGTAAAGCTCGCTTAGTATTCATGGTTTTCTGTAATTACAGGAAATTACGACAATGTAAATCACAAGAGTGTTAAAAAAATTTAAGTATCATTATTACAACAACTTGGTATGTTACATTAATTAAAACAGTGAAATAAAAAAAAGACTGGGACTATTCCTTCTTTCCAGTCGTTAATCCTTTCCTTTTCCTTTACCCCTTAAAAACGGACAACACATTCGCAGAGGCTACCTCTGCGAATGTTCATGGGCGGTGGTGATCGCTTACCATCAGGCGAACCACCAGCGCACATAAAAAAAAAAGTTCATAGTATTTTCTTGTGTTTGATTTTACGCGAGTATTAGATACATTTAGAAATTAAAAAAGTTTTTAACGAATTTTAACCGCGATTTATTCATTATATTATTGTGATCCCCGTGACCACGCTCGCTGTAAAGTGTTCGAAACGTCGGATTAATATAATGAAAAAATCGCGTTTAAAATACGGATTTTTTATTTACATTTTAACATTTTAACGGTAAAATGTTTTCTAAATAAAGTTTTTTGAAGAAGTGACACTTTTACTTCATTTGTATATCGATTAGATATAAAATATGTGCGTCAAAATCAACTATTTATTTGAAGATGAGACATTAAATCGATCGTGACCAGAAAATCCACAAGCACAAGGGGAATAATTATTGCAATTTGTACGATGGACCTGTTTAGTGCCGTCTTCTAGCGAGGAATGTAGGTGTGGAAAATATTTGAGACAGGATTTATATGGAGCTGTTAAAACGTTTTGTGAATTAATATTTTTTTTTTATGTCATAGCGGGCAACTGAGCTTGTGGTTCGCCTGATGGTAAGCGATCACCATCGCCCATGAACATTCGCAGAGGTAGTGCCTCTGGAAAGAAGGAAAGGTCTGGGACGGGTGAGGAAAAGGAAAAGGAAAAAATAATATATTGAAGTTTTACAATAATTCTATAAAATATAATAAACTCGAGTATGATAAATATATGCTTAGCATTGTGTGTTTTATTTTATGTGACAAAAATGAGTGCTAAGGCGTATAAGGTGAAGTATGCCCACACAGAAATTATATAAAAATTTAAAGATTTAAAAGTGTTTTCAATTGCCGTTAATAGTAATTTTTTTTTTCTCAAACACATCAAGCGGTCAAGGATATTCTCTAATATTGTCCAGTCACTTAAATTCGCTCCAAATTTTAAAATCCATATAATAAATAAAATAATAATTTAGTAATCAATGAAATAATTCCATATACATAATATTATTAAAACCTATTTCCATCTTTGTCATGTAAGTACATAATTTCTATGAAGCAACTATCATCATCATCATCACCAGGTCGTATAATATGTTTACTGCTGGGACAGACCTCCTATGAGGGTGTGGGCAATAATTCACCATGCACGCCAAATGCTGGTTGGCAGATGTCACATGTCGTCTAACTTTAGATTCTTGGACGTCCCCACGTCCCCCACGATGCTTTCCTTCACCGTTTCGAGCAATGGTGATGTACCAGGTGCGCAGATAAATTGAAGAATCGACTTATTTCCCGCACCTGGTCTCGAACTGAGCGACTTTAAGTTCCTGGTCTTCACCACTGATCCACCACTGCTTAAATTGATTCATATCATGACATTGTCTTCTCTACTTAATGACTTAAACGGTAAAACGGAAATATTATGACTTAAACAGTAATCAAGACAAGGTGAGGCATACTTTCTTAAATATTTGAGAGGCGTATTTTCTTAAATACAAAAAAAATATATGTAAGTATTTGTTAATCCTACTAATCCTACTAATATTATAAATTCGAAAGTTTGTAAGGACGTGTGTGTGTTTGTTGCTCTTTCACACAAAAACTATTGAACCGATTGCAATGAAATTTGGTATGTAGATAGCTGGACAACTGAAATAACATATAGGCAATTTATCCCAATATTCCTACGGGATACGGACTTAACGGACGGGTGAAACCGCGGGGCGCAGCTAGTACGCCATATTTAAAAGCTAAACAATTTTATCAAATCGTTTAAACTAACTTAATCTAAATAAAACAATTTCAATCGACACCCACACTATATACGATATGAGATTATTAAGACCTCATATATTTACATTAGCCACATAATTTTCCTTTCAATAGCATAAACATTAGACATTATTGAATATAGAATATCGATGGAGATTTAATGATAAAATGATGCAACTATTTCGCTTGGATTTATGTAACATGTATGTTAAATCTGTGCAAGGTTCCAGCTTGTAAATTTTAATAGAGTTCACTTACAACTAGATTTGCTTTGTATGTAAGGCTAGTTCTTAACGAATAATCTACGCTAATATTATATAGTTGAAGAGTTTCTTTGTTTGTTTGAACGCACTCATCTCAGGAACTACTGGTCCGATTTGAAAAATTCTTTCAGCGGTAGATAGCCCATTTATTGAGGAAGGCTATATATGTACCACGGGCGAATCCGGCGCGGACCGCTAGTATATTATTTACACATAAATCTGCTTGTCCTATTTGAGGGGAAAGCAAACACGTTATACAAACTATGCCGTTGATTGATAAGATAACATTCAGACAAATAGGTATATACTATTTTTATTTCTCAATAAAGTAATTAAATGTTAGAGCATACAAAGACATGTTATGTTATGTTATGTTATTTATGTGTATAATATATAATAATTATGAAAAATTTCTTAATCACTACATAGTGTAAAACTAAGTCGCTTTCTCTGTCCATATGTCCCTATGTATGCTTAAATATTTAAAACTACGCAGCGGAATTTGAGGAAGTTTTTATTTTAATATAGAGTGATTTAAGAGGAAGGTTTGTTACTATAGTAACAACTATTTGACTACTCCGAATTTAGCGCGTGCGAAGCCGCACCCAAAAGCTAGTTTACTATAAGCTGCAGCTCAACTTCTTATTTTCACAACGATTCTAAAGAAGTTTCACTTCAAAAATACAATATTCTACCGTGTATAGCCAACCTAAACAGATTGAAACGATACCAATCGAAAAGGTCACAGGCAAAGAAGCTCGCTCAAGTTGCAATCAGCTTCAACTAGTCATGAAGAGTAAAAGTAGTTTAAATAATTCAATAATTCGCGATCACGATGTGGATATGATTAAATACACGGCTGGTTTTATTATGCGTGGATGTTTATTATAATTCGATAAACCGTGAAAGTGTTGCTTTGAACTTTGATTGCCGTCGCTGGCAATGCATGTCAGTAAAGCTATGTATAAGTATCCTATGTATAAGTTATAATGTAACAGTTGCTATATGACCATATGATATTATACCATATGATATAATTAAAAAAACATATTTAAAAATTCAAAAATTTGGGTTTGAAAAATTATAACGATTCGTTAAAATCTATACCAATGATATAAAACTGAAGAGTTTGTTAATTTGTATGTTTGTGGGTATGCGCTAAGCCTTTAAGGACTATTGGATCGATTTAAAAAATTCTATCCTTATCTTCGAGCGATATATGTACCACATGCAACGCCGGGGCGGAGCGCGAGTTGCAGTATAAGTTTTGTTAGTTGTTATGTTGAGTATGATTTGTTGTAAATAAATTTTAGACCTAATTTTGGTTTTACTGTGATTAATTGGTAAAATCACACTCATGTTATAAATAAGAAATCTTGTTTGTTTGTATGTTTGTCCGTCAATCACGCTGAAACTACTAAACGAATTTGAATGAAATTTGGTATACATACAGAGTATGAGCTGACCTGGGTGATAGGATTTTTATCCCGATTAAATTCTCCCTTGGGATAAAACAGGAACGTTGACACTCGGGCGGAGCCGGGACGAGCGTCTAGTGTTATAATATTTCTTAAGCAATCGAAATAGCTTCTTCCACGTAAACATCTTATAAAATGAAATCGAATCTATAGATACCTACCGGGATTTACTTGATCTGAAATTCAAATTAATTGCTTTAACAAATGTCCAACTAATCATTAATTATTTTTTCAGTAATGTCAAATACCAGTTTAAATTTATTATTAAGACTTAAGTTTACCCATATATGCATTTCCCGATATAACCTTTTCAACAGTGTGCTATATAAGAGAGAGGAATTTTAGCTTCCCATAACCATATCGACTATTGTAATCAAATACCACCCATTCTATCATGCTTTTAATTTGTACTAATATTATTACAGAGATAATTTTTATTCAACAGTTTTTCTGACGTTTCCGAACAATTAATTGGGGATTTCTTATCCAATTAGCTAACAGCTAATAATTATTTAGTAAATTCAAAACTTTACTAAATAGGGAAACGTGCACTATTGACAGATAATATCAGTTGTCCTAAACAATCACTGTGCTTTTTATAATGAAATTCCTTCACAATTTTTTTCTTATTGTTATTAACCTGCGACGTCAATGTGCGAATGTGCTAATCCAGACTATTTATCCCAAGGGAGGATAAAGTATTCTATCACCCAAGTCAACTCAAACCCTGTCTGTACACCAAATTTCATATAAATTCGTTTCAGCGCGACAAACACCTAAACAAACAAACTTTCATATTTATAATATTAGTGTGATAGTGTAACTAGCTGTTGCCCGTAGTTTCGTCCGCGCGGTCCTAATAAACTTTCATGGTACAAACTTTTCTATTTATCCCCTTGGGAGCAGAATATGTCACAATCCTTTCTTATCGGATGCCTACGTCCTAACATCTATCTGCATGCCCAATTTCCGCCCGATCCGTCCATTGGTTTGGGCTGATTGTTGATAGATCACTATGTCAATCAGTTACCTTTGAGTTAAATACATATAGAAGTAGGTAGTATTCCAATCAAGTCGACGAAGACAATAGTTTAAGTGTAAAATATTTTCTTATCATACTCGTAGCAACCTATTTTCTGCTATGTTTGTATAATCAGATTTTCTGTAATATCAGGGAAAGGTGCTATAATTTATGAGATCTCAAAATTGTGTTGACATGATACTCCGCCTGTTAATTAAACAAGGCTTCAGGCAAGTATGTCAATCGGGATATTTATAATGCAAAGAACCGCCCCATTGTGGACATAAGACTTTATCACTGTAATAAGTCCCACTTATGTTTGCCTCTGTTTATATACATAATATTATAGCGATGAAAAATAAATGAAAATAAACTGTATTAGAAATTAAACACTTTTTAACGGATTTAAACGTGATTTATTCATTATATTATTAACCCGACGTTTCGAACACTTTACAGTGAGTGTGGTCATGGGGAAACTAAGATGTTACATGTCTTGAATGTCAATGAAATAGGTGGACAATTGTAATGAATAAATTCCGTTTCAAATCCGTTAAAAAGGTGGACATGTAATGAATAAATTCCGTTTTAAATTAAACACGAGAAAATACTATAAACTGTATTGCTTACAGAAACAACGATGTATATTGAATGTTACTTGTATTTAATTATTAATATAATTAACAGTATAGCAGAAGTAAGAAAATGTGGATTGCCATTCGAATATAACGAAAAATATTAATTAAAACTTATTATAATATCACAGGCAACAACTAGATATAATACATCTAGATACCCTTAGCATTAACAACGTAATGATAAAAATAATCCAGTTTTAATCGTAATTATTTCACTTAACCTTGCAAAATCATCTGTTGAACCAGTGACCCCAAGCTCGCTCGCAACCTTCTTACAAATTACGGTTCATTTGGGCCTTATGTAATATAATCATGTATTACATATGCGTTCTATTTGCTATTGAGTTTAAATCTCAAATAGATTGATTATGTATCGATGATTATAAATAATTGCGATGGTAATTTTTGAACGTTGAAAATATAAGCTTGTCATATTTGAATCAGTCTGAGTGATGTTTTGTGTTTTATGTTTTATGTTTTAGCGTGTTATAAGTTCAATGCACGCAATTAAGAATTGTTTATTTAAACAAAAATACTTAATAAAATCGTCATTTATATGAACAAAATTCTATTCTATTAATAATATAAACGGGAAAGTTAGTAAGTATGTATGTAGTATTGTATGCAAAAACTATTGGACCGAATTCAATGAATTTGGTACGTAGTGGTAATTTGGTACGACACCTGGTATATACACTGGCAACTTTTTATCCCGATATTCCTGCGGGATACAGGTTTACGCGGGTGAAACCGCAGGGTGCAGCTAGTTTAATATATATGGATATATTTAACGGAGTTAAGTTATTAGTCATATTGCTAAGTAACGGAGTTAAGTTGTTAAGTTAATGAAGCAGATTTTAAGGAGTTAACGAGCACATTTCGGCATGAATTGGGCGATTTCGCGGGGAAGATGCCGCCCCACAAAGGTGTACGTTTCAATAGTATTATTTCTTTATTGTTTTTAGAAAATATACTAAAAAAAACGCTGCATTTCTCAATTTTCAATAGTAACCCATTTTAGGTTGATGGAAAACAGACCTTAAAGTCACAGTAATAATAACTATAATACTATATTTTATAATTATTGTAATAAATGTAATACTGCATTTAGAGTATTTTTGAAGTAAATGTTACATTAAAATCATCTGCATACCATCAAGATCTAAGTAATAACTTGGTGCTCAATAAATTTTAAACATTACGCAAGTTACAATTAAATGAAGTTCATGCTTTATTCAGATGTTTGGAATTAAATTACTTCAAAATTAATACGTCAATTTAAATTTTATTACCGCTATTATTTGATATTCGAAATTATAGTTTATTATATATACTTTATAGCTGATATTCTATTAAAATGGACATCTAATATAATAACCGTTTAGGTTATGCACAATGTTCTAAACACTAGCGGTCTGCCACAGCTTCGCCCGTATTAATAATGTAATATATTCCTCAGGGCAATAAATTAGGCCTATAAGGATCATGCACATATTCAACGGTGGAAGAATTTTTAAAATTATTCCAGTCGTTCCTGAGCTCTACGAGTTTAATCAAACAAACTTTCAGGTTTTGTATTATTAGTATAAGCAATGAATAAAATATATTGTATTGTGTCACCCCTAATGCGCCCTTCAATGGGATAAGGGCCTTCAATGGCAGCTCCGAAGGAATACCCATTTAATAAGTCTATATATATAAAATTCTCGTGATATATATGAAACATCTCTTTTTTATACCCTTAAATGATAAGAGTCAAGAACAGCGTTTATTCGGTCAGCTAGTATTCTATATTGTCTATGGAGTACCAATTATTGGTGTCATCATTGACACACCTCTGTATCACGAAGTGTTGCTCACGTGAAGAGTCCATAAAGAATGCGCTTTCGTGGTGTTACCTGTTACTAAATGTAGTGAAGGGTTAAGATGGCAAGGGTGATGACACATTTGGTAGTACATTTTACATTCTGAATAATTTTTGACGTGACAACGTCTTAAATTAGGTTGCGGCTCGGAGTCACTCATGAAAAAGTGTAACGCCCGGTAACGTTACGATGAGTCACCGAACTATGATCGGTCCGCCGCGCGCGCAGCACTAGAGAATTAGGCGCATTGAATCGGCGCGTGCTTGTGTCTCTGTCTCTGTCTTTTTAGTAAACAAAATATATTTTCTATAGTTAAAATTTGTGAAATTCTTATTTTCATTCAATCATTCAATTCCTTGTTCGTATTGTGCAGTTTAATAATATTTATATCAATAAATATTCTACCGAGAAAAAGACGTTGTCACGTAAAATCTTCGCCCGTAAAACCGACTTTACAGGCAACCATTTTTTTTATTGGGTCTAAAGATTTGTTTGAATTTATGTACATTTATAAACTCTTTATGGTATAATGTATACACACATGGAAACAAAATCATACACAAATCATTTATCTTAGAAATTGGCGGCCTTATCGCTTTGAAGCGGTTTCTTCAAAGAACCTTTGGATATGTAAAATATATAAGAAATAAACAAACATGAATATAAAGAGTTCAGGTATTATATTATATGATGTAAGATAAATTAATTAATTATTATTTTGTTAAATACAGATACTGTCGAGGTGCTTTTATTAGTTAGGTTTCTTGTGCATTTTTATATATATTCTAAAGTCTAAGATAAATAAGTGTTTGTATTTATTTGCGTATTATCAACGGCTATTGTAGCGCGATTATACAGTAAGATATGGTCTTATGAATTTACTATAACATACCAATAAAAATACTCGTAACATATTTTCAAACGACAAGCCAAAAACGAAGGAGCTTCATATAAAATTTTTTGGTTTGTTTTCTGACAATTGATAATTCTATAAGTTTGCAACTGATTGACATTGACACACACAATGACATTGAAATTGAAATTGTTATTGTTCAATTAGTCCCATGTCACAATTTAAAGTGGTTACCTCTTTTTTGTAGAAAATAATTATAGACAAATGTGTTCTTGCCCTTACTTATTCACTTTTACATGAATATTCTATAGTCGTGATTCAAATAGAAATCCTCTTTATCAATATTTATATAGGTATTATGTGCTTATATCATACCTGCGATTCGTATGTGTAGCCTAATTGTCAGGAAACAAGTGAAGTTAATAAATATAAAAAGAAAAATACCACAAAACACACCTTAATAATCGAATTAATTAAAAGATAAGCTTTGATTTTGTTTTTATATGTAAAAAAAAATGTAATCGCGGCGATCCTGATAAGGGTATAAATAATGCTTAATATATTGTTTTACACCAAATTCTTCATTCACAAAATTTTCACGAAAACAGATCCATGACATCAATCACACTCGAAAGAAAAGAGAACTCCTATGAGGGTTGAGGCCGTTCACCGAGGGTTCACCGTTTTAAGCAGTGTTGATGTTATCCACATGTGTAGAAAAATTGAAAAATACATTTAATTCCTGCACGCTCACCCGGTCTCGAACCCCGACTTATCGTGTTTGAAGTCCGAGGTTCTCACCACTGAACTACCAACAACACTTTTGAAACATTTATATTCAGCAAATGCAAACTTCCTGGCTTTTGTTACATCCTACTAATATTGAAAGTTTGTAAGGATGTGTGTGTGTTTGTTGCTGTTTCACCCAAAACTACTGAACCGATTGCAATGAAATTTGGTACGAAGACAGCTGGACAACTGGAATAACATATAGGCAACTTTTTATCCCGATATTCCTACGGGATACGGACTTACGCGGGTGAAACCGCGGGGCGCAGCTAGTGTGTTATAAGACAAAATCATGCTAGATTTTCAGATGCAATCAGATCGGCGTGACATAGTAGCATGCGAATGCGAAATTACGAACGGTGAATACGAGATACGGAGACCTCCCTCCCTCACACTTCGTTGGCAATTTATTTCCTCCTTTCCTTATCCCTTACCATAGAAGCGAGCAACGCATTTGTAAGCCCTGCCTCTTCAAATATTCATTATTCTTATCAATAGTCAAACATAGAAATGCATTTTAAAATTTTTAAATATTATAAGATAACTAGCTGCACCCGGCAAACGCTGTTCTGCCTTACTCTTATCCTTTAGGGGTATGAAAAATAGATGTTGGCCGATTCTCACACATACCCAATACGCACACAAAATTTCATAAGAATCGGTCCAGCCGTTTCGGAGGAGTTTGGCAACGAAAACTGTGACACGAGAATTTTATATATTAGATAGAATATAGATTAACGCTACGTCATTGTATGTTATTCTAGACGCTCTTTATGTCAATATCGCTAGTTTTGATTTATCTCAAGGAGCATTTAATCGGGATAAGAAGTATCCTATCACCCAAGTCAGCTCATACGCTATCTGTATATCAAGTTTCATCAAAATTCGTTTAGTAGTTTCAGCGTGATTGATGGACAAACATCTAAATAAATAAACTTTCATATTTATAATATTAGTGTGTTTACGTGTCTATCCGCACACTACTCAAGTTATCTGAATCTATGTGGGAATCCCACTGTGGAAGCAATCCTAGGTTTACTAATTTCTATGTCACAATATTTTTTGGAAAATAAATTATTGTTTATTGTTTAATTACTTGCCTTGTAATAACCCTGGTATATAGGACTAACATTCCAGTTTTCTGTGTAGACACCTACATAAGGAGTGAACATCCGTGATCTGTACTGCACTTTCATTTAGTCCAAGTTGGATCAACTTTAGTGCAGCTTTAATTCTGAACTATAAGATGACCTATAACAATGAGTAAGCTTGGACTATAATCATTGCATTTAACCCGGATTTTGACGTAATACTGACTCACTATTACCAGCAAATGATATATTATATTATTACTTGCTTTGAGGCGTAGTCTAACATATATTTTGATTGCTAATTGATAGCTTAGCAGAGAGAAACTATCCCGCCTCGTGATCAAATTTTATCGATTCTTTCAAAATTTCTTATTTATAAAGCACTTCAATGCTATAAAACTTAAAGTTACAATTTAATAGAGAAACTATCTTAATTTATAATATGTCATAGATCTTTATTTATTCCTTATTGCACTTAACAAAAACTACAAAAAACTTAATAAAATTATAATATAAACAATTGGCGGTCTTATCGCTATATGGTGATTTTTTTACAGTCAATACGCAGGATTCTTTATATTGATGTTAACCGCCTCCTTGGTACAGTGGTTAACGCGTGAACTTAGAACCGAAGGGTCCTGGGTTCGATACCTGGTTGGGACGCAAAAAAAAGGTCACAGTCTGGCAGGACACAGAAGGCTGACCACCTACTTGTCCATAAAGAAAATCGATCAGTGAAACAGATGTATATCATCTGCTCCATACCCCAGTAGAGGACACGGGACTTCAGTTTTTTTATATGGATGTAACGATGAAAATGTAAAAATTAATGATACGATAATAGATGTGGGTTACGTTTAAGGTAAATAAAATGAGGAAGAACATTTTTAAAACAATCAGTGATTTGTGTAGACTTTATATTGCGATCAAACTCAAACTCAAACATTTATTCATTCAACTAGACTTCCTATAGAAGCACTTTTGAATCGTCATAATACATGCTATTAATATATATAACTTAATTTTCTTGTTTTACTTCAATTAATTACGCTTCAATATGATTATTTATGAAAGAAACACACGACGTTCTATATTTTTAATTAATACTAGCTAATTATTTGTGCGATCTTCCGTATAAAATGTCTACAAGGCTAAAAAACTTTACAACGGATGTTAAACATGTTTTTTCATACAAATGTATATTAATTTATAATATTTATGTAAACCTTTTTGCAGACTTAGGATGTGATACGTGCCCAACAAGTTGGGACCCTAAGAAGTATGTAGTTAAGAGACTTAGATGTATTCACATCTGAATGAAAAATTTATAATAATTACTAGCTGCACACCCCGGCTCCGCCTGGGTTGTCATTTATCGTAATTAAAATTATTTAAACTATCCTATCTCTCAAGTTGGATCGAACTGCACATGGTGTGCGAATTTTAGTATAATCGGTTAAGTGGTTTAGGAGTCCATTGAGGACAAACATTGTGACACGAGATTTATATATATTAAGATAAAAGGAAGCTTAAAACGGTGAGGAAACCGGCGTGTCCAAAAATCGAAAGTTCGACGACATGTGACATCTGTTAACCCGCACTTGGCCAGCGTGGTGGATTATGGCCTCAACCCTCATAGGAGACCTGTGTCCCAGCAGTAGCAACATATAAGGGCTGATGATGATGATAAAAGAGAAGAAAACACCTCGCTATTTAAAGTATGCTCATATTTGAAATACCAAAAAAAAACCGTCTGTGTACACGCTCAATAAAATTTGATCCCAAGTTATGAGAGATTTGAAACATAATTAAATTAAGTACATTAATAAAACAATGCGAATGATGACTTCCACTTGTGCGATAATAATCCTGCGAAACGGCTGTACCCTTTTAAGTGCACGAAATAGTTCAAATAACTGTATAAAAAATATTTCAAAATCATTCGTCCGTTGTATTCTCACGTTGGAGTTGAATACATACGCGACTTTGTTTTATCGAGCTAAATAATTTTATAAACAAGTTTTCCTATATTTTGTTTAGAAACAACCAAATCCTATCCTACTACCCTACTAATATTATAAACGCGAAAGTTTGTAAGGATATATGTGTGTTTGTTGCTTTTCACGCAAAAACTACTGAACTAATTGCAATGAAATTTGGCACGTAGACAACTGGACAACTGAAATAACATATAGGCAACTTTTTATCCCGATATTCCTACGGGATACAGACTTACGCGGGTGAAACCGCGGGGCGCAGCTAATAGGTTAATAACATGATGAATAATTACAGCAAACGATAGTTTATCTATGAATTAAATGTAACATATACAGATTGACTTTATAAGTTTTTAATATCAATGTTATTTTCGGTAATACAAAAGTTTAATGTACAGTTTTGTTGTGTCGTGTGTTGCTCGCACGAATATAAGTTCGTGTGTTTCCACATAAGAAGCCCAGTAATTACTGTCCTCAGACGGTAACATAATAGATAATATAAAATGCCATCTCCGTTGTTTCCTAACGCGATCCAACATTTCGATTTAAGTTTTTATGGATATTGCTCTTAAATGGGAATTAGTGTTGAAATATTTAACGGATTTAAATCCTGCAACACGACATTACAGATGTGCTGTAGTTAATATAAGGTTGAGATTTGATCCATTTTAAACCATCACCAACCCTCTGAACCTTCACAGAGGTAGTGCTTCTGCAAATACGCTATGCTACGTAAAAGTTTTAAGGGTAAAGGGATAAGAAAAGGATTGAAGACTAGTTTGGATGGGGAAGTGGGAGCAAGCGGTGCTCACTACTGATCCTCTTATAACTATCACGGTTAATGAATTATAGTCAAGCGTCAGACGGACGCATAGATAGACAGACAAACCATCCAATCCCATTTTACGGGTACGATATCTTAAATAGTATTTTTATATAAATATTCCCATAAATAAATTTCGAATTCTTGCATAAAAATATTTATTTCACGGACAAAAATTTGTAATAAAAACAAATTACTTTTAATTACAAATAAAATCACGCATAAATTTAATTAGTGATTTTTTTTACATAGCAATTAATAAGCAAATAAATATCTCTATATGATATTGAAATTAGCGATTTACAATATTTGCTGTTAAAAAACTATTGAACCATGATAATTTTGAAATTTGGCGTGCACGTGGGTATTATTGCAATAACTTTTGAAATTTTCCATATTGAAGCGTTATTCGAACCTGCGTCTTTCATCAAATTCGAAATGTTCAAAAGCTGCATTTATTACTATCAAAAATGCAATACCTACGTCACTACATACATATATATAGTATAAAACAAAGTCGCTTTGTGTCCCTATGTCCCTATGTATGCTTAATTCTATAAAACTGCGCAAGGGATTTTATAGGGTTTTTTTCAATAGATAGAGTGATTCAAGGGGAATTTATATCTATACAAATATTAGAAGCTGAAGAGTTTGTTCGTTTGTTTGTTTGAACTTGCTAATCTCAGGAACTACTGGTTCGTTTTGAAAAATTTTTTCAGTTTTAGATACCCTATAATAAAAGTATTGAGGAAGGCTTTGGGCTTTATACGTACCACGGGCGAAGCCGGGGCGGACAGCTAGTCTATAAACAAAGATCTATTAAACTGATTCGCATTTAACGCGAGCCAAGCTGACCAATTCGTGCCGAAACGTGCTCGACTACTAAAGACATAAAAATATCATTACAGTAATATTTATTACATGTATGTAATATAATTTAAAGATCAATTATTTCTAGGCGGGATCCTGACTTATATTAAATCAATATAAACACAATACTAAAAACCTAGATAAAGACGTTTAGGTATTCTTTTAAATAAATGAAATCGACATAATTAAATATTAATTTCCAAATTTGTTGCTAAGCGTAATACTCGAGAATGGCTGGACCAATTAGGGTATGTTTAAGGCACAAGAAAGGTTGTTATGGAGAGCAAAATTTACTAGCGTTGAAGCCCGTGATGTCCACTCGTAGATATAAAAGTATCTTAATGTTTAATAATAATAATAAAATAGTAAGTCAGATGTCCATAGGCACAGATAATATAATATACAAATACATGAATCTCGCGAGATAAAATATGACGTACGAAGTCGAAGTCCAAGCCGATGTTAATCATAATTACATATTATAGTTAAAACATCATTTAAATAATAGTTCGATTATTACTGTCTTATATGCAATAGCGGGCAACTGAGCTGGTGGTTCGTCTGATGGTAAGCGATCACCACCGCCCATGAACATTCGCAGAGGTAGTGCCTCTGCGAATGCGTAGCCTGCTTTTCAGGGTAAAGGGATAAGAAAAGGATTAGCGACTTGAAAGGAGGACTGGGAAGGATAAGGAAAACGAAACGGGCCTCCGAATATATTATCTTCCTAATATTATTTTTAGCTTCAATTTGTGTAACGCATCTATCATTTAAAATGACAAATTATGTTATGAAATATACGTTAAAGTGTTAAATAAGCTGTCAGTGGCTTTATCAGTGAAAATGGAGGTTAAACTTTTTCAAAGCAATGAGATAAAAGTCTGACAAAATCCAGGCAAGTAACCATGAAATTCAATTCAATATTGGTGATGATTTATTACAAATTAAATCATCGATATTTCTGGAGAAGCATGATGCTGACAGGACAACTGACATTCTAAAATGGGAAAAAACGACTTCAATTTTATAATATTGTGTCTTATATCAAAACAATTTTGTATCTTCCTAAAGTGTGTAACAAAAATATTTATGTAATAAATTTTAGCATCGCAACACGCCCTTTTAAGAATAGAGAATTCGTTGAATCGTAATCGTAATCGTGTATTTAGTTCTATGACACTATAACAACATTTCCACTGAAAACTATGTGTATAAAAAAATAAAAGCTCACTTTTAAAAGAGTGCAAACTATAACTATAACAAAAAAGTGCACATTCCGCCTTATCGCAAGTAAAGATGCGTTCACTCGGAAGGCCGTACTATCGACCATGATACCATTATGCCTGGTAAGGCAATCTAGCTGGTATATAACCTGGCTGCCCATCATACAGAGCACAGTTTGTGTCTAGCCGGAGCACTTGTATCACCTAATTATTTATTTAGAAATAATCATGAAGTTGGTGAGTACTCCAGATAATATCGGGCAGATAGATATCCTGTGGGCGTTTCAAATTTCAAAATTAACACAATTTCCACATTTATAGATAGATCCTACGGGATTCTTCTTACCACAGAAGATTAATTTGCATATATATTTCATTGCTTGTCATATTCAATCAATTGACAAAATTTATATTAACAAAACAATCCTTCTATTTTCGGAAATTTTCATTGCGCTATAGTTCATTCCTATATACATATATAATATCTTCTATTGTATTAATGAACTTAACATATATTTATTTATTTATTTGATGTAGTGAAATCAATTTTACGAGAGTTAATTAGCTCGTAACATCATAAATCAGCAGCAAACTAAAGCTTAACTCTCTAATAATTGACTAACCATATTATTACAGAAGCCAATTTAGCATATCTACCAAATTCTAATATTGCAATTCTTATTACCGTTCTTCTAATTATAGTGATTATACAAGTATATTGTAATCCTTTCATCAAGACTCTTTTTCTCATCAATGGCTTTTTAAACCATAATTGAATCTCAGTATATCAATGTTTAGTGCAAGCCATTTCATAATATTCAATACGATAGAATCAAAAGACCCAACTGTATTATTTGTCGATATCCGTGATTAGCAAATCATCACGCGGAGCATAGTTAAAATCACATTAGATGATATAATTATATCGTTTTGTAACAGATCAAATACTGTTCAAGCGCCCTGCAAAGATGTTTGACGCCCCGGGCGAAATGCTTGAAGCACGAGTTACATCTAATACACTCGCTTATGCTTATCGATCTTCCCATTATTTTGCAAAACTCACAATGAATGGAACAATGCGCACGCTATTTAGAAATTTTCGTGAACCGTACGGATTTGTTCTAGCATTGCTTATTTGCTAGACAGTATTGAGCATATTTCAAATCAATCGTATGAACTTCAGTAATTTGAAAGCGTTTTTGGACCAGTGAATCAACTAACAACACATTTATGCAAAGCAAAAATCCAGCCCTATGTTACAATAATTTTATTGCATTATTACAATATAATTGTTTTTTACAGTTCGTCGTAGCCGCTATCCTTGGGGTCTGCTCTGCTGCCCGTTTAGACAACGCGTACCTCCCTCCTAGAGGAGGAGCAGGCGCTGGATATGGCGCCAGTGGTTCTGGCTTCAGCGGTGGCTCCTCCAGCTTCGGTTCAGGGAACCTGGGCGGTGGCTCCAGCTTCGGTGGGGGAGCCGGTGCTTTCGGCGCTGGTAGAGGTGCCAGTGCCGGTTCTTACAGCCAAGGAGGTTACAACGCTGGAAGCCAAGGAGGCTACAACGCTGGAAGCCAAGGAGGTTACAACGCTGGCAGTCAAGGGAGTTACAACGCAGGAGGTTTCGGTGGCAGACAGTCTGCTGACGCCAGCGCCCAAATCCTCAAGCTGAACAGCGAAGTCACCGCTGAGGGATTCCAATATGAATACGAGACCTCCAACGGCATCAAGGCTGACGCGTCCGGCGTGGCCACAAACGGCGTCCAATCCCAAGGCAGTTTCTCCTACAAGGGCGACGATGGCCAAGACTATAGCATCACTTACACCGCTGACGAGAACGGTTTCCAGCCCCGTGGTGCCCACCTCCCCACTCCTCCCCCGATCCCAGAAGAGATCCTGAAAGCCCTGGAGCAGAACGCCCGTGATGAGGCCGCTGGCATCGTCGATGATGGTGAGTCAAATTTAATAAAATAACAACCTTCTTCTGTCTCAATACCATATAAAATGAAATAAGAACTAGATTTAAATATCCGTACCCTTAAAAGTAGACCTAGTGTTTCACTAGATCTATTCTAGACAGATTAGTCCATCTTTTTATTGAAAAATTATCTAAAAGTAGCTACCACGCAAATTCATCCCACCCGCCATAATAGGCGAGTGTTATGTAATCTCTTACCTATCGATATATTTCAAATAAATCGATCTATTATCCTTGAAAAATACATATATGTATTTTCTAGTTTCACACATTTCATATAAAAAAATCTCAATTCGCGTCTGTCCAAAATATAATCATAACATTGACTCCATATGTTTGTCAAAAATACATCTATGAAAGCCCCTTTTAAGTGCAATTATTTCAATTCTTACAGTAAAATGTAAAAAACTTTACAAAACACAACCAGTAAATCATTCACAACCAAATAACCTACGAAAATATAATTTTAACTTATACGTAATTCTATATTCGTATTAAATTTTCACCTCCAAACCATATAACGTTACATTATATAACACAATTCGCACTGGTTCAGATATCAATATCTTTCCACATGGATCTTTACTGATATCAAGACACATGTCATCGTAAATCTTGCATGAACTCCTATCACATAGATCAGTCTAATGTGGGAATATTTAGTAATAGATGCAGAACAGACTTTCATGAATTAATTAAGCCCTAGAAAGTTCGGCTGGTCATGTTAATATAGTGTTTTGTTCGATTAATGAATCGTGGTAGAGTTACATGTTATAATGAGACTGTTAGAAAAATATCTGGTTTATGAATCGTTAATTTTATTGTGGACGAAAAGTTTTCGATTGCATAAGGTGTTAAGTGCATTAGCTTACAATAAAGTTTTACATATTTATTTATTGCTCTCAGAAAACCATGATTTTATATTTATCATTTGTTACTTGATTTTAAAAATTAAGAAGGAAAGAATAATACGTCTATGTTAATGGCATGCCACACAGGGATATTCGTATTACGAACAAATTTTCAGTAGTGTGTGTAGGGTTTTAGTGATAATTTTATTACATAATTTAAAAAAAAAGGGTTATAATATTTTCTTCCCCAGTTCACTCTAAAGACACCTTCCTGTATACAGTAGCATGATAAAATTATAATAGCACTGAACCAAATAAGTGCTTTACGTGATCAAATTCGTTAAAATAAATTACTATTACTGCATGAAAAACAGTTCTAAAAACCACAAATGATTGATGTTAGTCCTGATCTAATTATTTCAACAAAAACGGTTTTGCAGACGTGTCGGTAATAACATAAATACAGCACACACACACACTTTAACCTTGTTCGTTACAAACATTAAGTACTCGTAGCCATGCTTTTTGATTTGGCAGGATAAATTCCACTTATTTGAAACTTGATGTTTAATGGTCGTCAAATTAACTGTTTGCTTATTTATACATATCAGGATATTGACTAAAATCTATTAGTTTTATAATAATTATTTTTTAATTCTAATGGGTAAATGTATATTAAAAGAATAATGTACATTTTTCTGCCAATAGATTTGAGAAAGTAAGTTTAAGATTAAATAATTAATGGATAAATATCTTTAGATGATTTAGTTAGTTTTAAATAAATAGAAACAAAAAATTGCGCATATTATCAAACCCAAAAATATTAGATATTCGATATCACTACTTTTCTATGAATGAAACGCAAACATATTTATCGCGACGTTATAATCCATATTAAATAAATCCTCAATAATGCAAAATCCAAGTCACCCTACAGATATTACAAGTGGTCCACTGAGTAACATAGTGACAGATTGCGTCGTGATCGCGGGAAGCGTTAAGCCATAGGTCACCCTAGGTCTTAGAACGGTCTTAAAATCTAATTATCTAGGCAAACATATCAACATGTTATCTGCAATGCAATTTCATCTGCATTCAATTCTAAACAGAATTTACTAGAAATATACTTTCCTTATAAATGCGAAAACTTTGATTCATTTAATTCACGCTAGCTATTCGACGCGGCTTCACCTGTGATACATATATATCACATTTCACTCAGTGAAGTTGCAGCCTACCAATGATGAAAAAAAATTCTAATCGGTCAAGTGGTTTTTGCGTGAAAACGTAACAAATATACAAAAATACAAAAAATTAATTATGCAATCATATCTATAAAGGAAAGCTTCTTTAAGTAAACACGACATCACAAGCAAAACAAAATTATCTCGAAATACTAATCACGGATAACTATATTACGTGATGCTAACTTCATTTCAAAGATTAATTAAACGTCAATGTAAGTGGAAGATGGCAATATAATGATCCATATAAACATTTACTCAGTCTATTGGTTAATCAGGAAAATCTTGTACTAATCTTTATGAAACCATTGTGTAGAACTGTTAGGTCACAAGTCAAGTTGTAACACATTAATGTCTATATTTTTACGAGTTAACTCTCTGAAAGAAAACGTCTATTTACTCGTATTTATTTCGTAAATGTCTCATAACTATATCTATTGTAGCGACCTTTTTTTATGGTCAATTTGTGATTTAGAAATTTGCATATATTTCAAATTTTAGAAAGAAAGAAAGAAACATTTATTCTATTATGTTCTCTTACAATGCTTATAAAAAATATAGTACACTGACCGTTTGTCCCGGATTCGCTCTGGTTTTTCAAGCATGAAAAATAAAATATCACCTACTAGGTGCAATGGTTAACACGTGAGTATAGAATCAAGGGGTCACGGGTTCGATTCCTGGGACTCGCATCTTCAAATTCGAAAGAAAATCCAAAAAAAAAAACGATTAGTGAAACAGGCGTATATCATGTGCCCCATACCCCACTACACAGGACTTCACTTTTATATCATTTGGTAAAATTTTATAATAATATATTTAAAATTGATAAAACAATCTTTGAGTTAAACCACAAGCCAGAAACTATGTCTAATAATAAATTCGTTTACGTAAAAACATTATACAAAAAAACCATTAACACAATCGCGCATTTTTAATACCAAATTTGGTTTTTAAATACTTAGACAACATTTTATTACGAAGAGTTACATATCCTAGGCCCTAATTACTTGCCTTCTAGAGCTAGGCTTCCATATAAGTGTAGGTGATAGGTCAGCCTAATTGTACACTAACCGCTCTAATACCTAGGTGACATTTGATGAGAATTGACTACGCATCGAATCTAGTATTCTGCAGAAACATGTCCCATATAGTGCTTATTTAGAATCTTATGCAACGGCAATTTGAGGAAATTATTTTTTTGTTAAATTATGCTATGTAGGATGTTTACTTACCAACATGATATATAATGGGCGTTCGTTCAATATAACAATAAAATTTCATCTCTTCAAATTTATAAGTTTATTTTAACATAATAAAAACAAAACAATCTTTAAAAATTAACTACGAGTAAGTTAATAATGATATTTACCTTCACTATTCACATTATCACTACATAGTACAAAGTCACTTTCTCTGTCCCTATGTCCCTATCTATGCTTAAATCTTTAAAACTACCCAACAGATTTTAATGTTTTTTTTTAATAAATAGAGTAATTCGGGACGTTTATATTTATAATAACATCTATTAAACTACTCCGAATTAAGCGTGCATGTAATAAATGAGAAGCAAACAAAAACACCCAAAGCTTAATAAAACATACAAATTACAATCGTTAAATTTGTAATGACAGTGTCTGTCTTCTACATCCTTACGTTTGCAATGACAGTTTCCGTAATTAAATGCTGTTGTTTCCATTTGATTAGCAGCGTATCATGGTTCACACACGGTTGGTAGATCAGCTATAATTGGGTTGACCGGTCTAATTGGTTATTGGTACCATGTGACAAGGAACCTTCCAAACTACTGAGCTTTCGTCTTGTGGTCGCAATTTGGGTTAAGAATTTTGATATAAACCGTAGTTTACGAGTTGTTTCACATAATTATGTCAATACATATACATGTTTTTAGAAGTACTACAAGCATGGATAGTAGAAATATAAATTTTAATAAAATAATGATATAGTCAGACACTTTAAAGCAATTAGATGCTTTGCAAAACACATTACATTCAATAGAAAAGCTAAAATATCTTTAAATGCCTATAAAAATAAACTCAAAATCCTCTTTCCTCAAATCTCGTTTAATGATTTACTCTACTTGAAAATTATGCAATTGAAACCAGGACCTCTAGTACGGAGAGTACGGTGAATCATTAAGAAAATGATAAATTAATATACCTAGTCTTGCCATAAATATTGTAATAAAGAAAAAAGAAAATTGTTAACTGCAAATAACATTTATTAC
>NC_052115.1:7385492-7467540 GCF_012273895.1 Zerene cesonia | reverse complement strand
TGACAGATTCGAAATTCAAATGTAATATTTTTTTATAATTAAGTGTAACAGTATTTATGGCCAGACTAAGTATAGTGCGCAGTCGTGACAACTTTCCAGATCCTCTAAACCCCAAAGGTTAGATCGCGTCATCTATTTCATTACCAAAATCCTGTTTATTCATCGTGAAATATTAATGCATTATTCCATTTATATTTGCGGGTAGTAATTACATATTCCACGTATCTATCCTCTTATTAAGAAAGATATTGTCATGCACATGAATATGTAAAATAGATATCATAGTATTTAAATAACAATATATTTTATCGTCATTCTTCCATACAGTTAAAAAAAATTAGCATTCACTGTCTACAAGAAATATCATAATATTCCTCGAACACATTGTTCTAACAAAGGTTATTTTATACATTATATAATCTTGTCTTTTATCATTTGAAACTGTATATAAACATACAGTTCTACATTAGGTATCTGCATAATTTCTAGTTGCAAATTTGTGTCCTTTGACGATCCCAAAGTGAATGCCACTTCAGGATACATTTATATCTTGAATCGTGAAATGGTACATCCAAATATCTAGATCAAAGGCTTTAGATATAAGGTCAATCCACGTAAAGCTGTGTTCGCTTCTATTATAAATGGGATGTAATTACTGGCAAATATTTCGCAATTGCCCTGAATTACAAATGATGCTTTTAAAACTATTTGTAATTTTATAAAAGATGCGTAAAATTATGTCTATAAATACAATAACAATGATGGATAAGAAAGTTCTAGAAGTCATAGATAACAGAACTCTTATAAAGACAAAACATAACATCCCCGAACAAAGGTATTGAATGAAACATCATAATTTTATATAATCCATTATAGCCACCGTGAGAAGAAAAGTAAGATAATAAATTATATGAAATAATAATCGCGACTCACTGTAAACGTAATCTCAATATTAATATAACAGAGTAATGACCGTTTGCATCATCTCATGAGTTGGAACATTTCCCAATGCACTAGGAATTTGTGTTTAGAATGTAATAAGGTTGTATGTATGGATAATTTGATCATCTTCACCAAAATTACAAGAAAATATAGACACAGTTTACTCAAAGAAATTAAACAAATAGGACCAATGTATTCTTTATATTAGAGACGAATAGTATTGTTTAAATATGAACATAATTTATTAATTATTTCTTCCGTAACTAGCCCGTACTTTTAGGCTTTCATCCGAAACAAATTTACATAAACATATAAAGGCATCTCAATTAACATCAAATCACCTTGATAACCAAAAGGGAATTTCCATGAAGACTGCCCATACGTTCCAACACGTTTCCAATACGGGAATTCCTAAGAACATCCAAACGCAAACGTCCACCTGTGGTGTGATTAAGCAACTAATTTATGACAAAATGGGCAATTTGTAACTACAATGACAACTATTGTAGCTGATTCACATGAGTCCCCTGTGATCTGTGTGCTAAATCTCACACATTAGCTGAGAGAGGTTGGAGAGGTTAACATTAACATTTAGTCTGTCGTAAACTGGGTTTTGTAGATTCATAGATTTTAAATAGAACAATCTAGAAAATGTTTAATATTCTGACTTTACCGTTCGATTCTTTCCATTCATTTTTTGATACATGTTACGAGCAATTAAACGTTAAAATTACTGTAGTTTAATTGAGAATTATCCTCATCGAATTTACTAAATATACCAGAAATATCTCTCTCTTTAAAACAAACAAAAAACGTCATTTAACTTTATTATCGACTATTAAAGCGAGTTCTTTATAAAAAAAAATCGACAATAAGCTTAAATTGTATCATCAAATCGCTTTTAAAACCTTGCAACGATCAGATACAGCCTTGAAAAGCTCTCGGATGTTACCGTTTCATTGTGTCCAGTAAATGTACGTTTTCAACTTATATTTTGTTTATTTATTTATTATAAGGATGGCACAGCAACCAGAATACATTTAATATTTATACAATAAGCATAATGCATAAATTTAAATGTATACTTATCAATTAAAGGTGTACACGGCATTCACAACAGTCCTTAATATTATATAAAATTACTAGCATACCCAGTCATGTGTTGCTGTAGCTGAGTAATAATTAAAAATATTGAGATAGATTATTGGGATTAATCGAAATAAAAACTATCCTATATCTTAAGTTGAACCAAATTACACATAAAATGCCAAATTTCATCAAAATCGGTTGAGTTTTTGAAGAGTTCATTGGGAACGTAGATCGTGACACTGGATTTTTATATAATTAAGATTTTCAAGCACATTAATTTATTGCTTTTTTTATAATGATACCTAAAATAATGCATTTTTACAATAATCCGCTCGGTCATTAGCTCTTGTCAAAGTCATCTGCAATTCACCGCACAAAACGCGTGCGCATATTTGGTTGCAAAATCTAATTGCGGGGCTGTTTAAAACCGATCACGAACGTTGGAACACTTGTAGCTTATTATTTGCTTTATAATAAGTTTGTTTCTTCAGTTCATACTAGTAGGTGCGATACAATAATATTTGCTAAACTTTATAATGCCATCAAATGGGCATAATGTTTATGAAAACTATTGCGTATATGAGTGTGGTTGCCAGTTTTGATTGTGCTACTGTTTTATTTAACTTTCTATTACGACTATCTTTTATTTGAAAGGAAAATTAAGCTTTTTTAAACTTTCATTGAAAGTTCATGAATTTTGAAGTGCAATTACTTCAAGTGCAGAAACAACATTTATTTTATTACTACACAGTCTACATCGAATCACCACCTTGGAATTGACCAAGATAATTAATAACACTCTCTTTATTCTATAGCAATCCCCGCAGCTTTATAATGTTCCTCCTTTCAGGTTCATACCACGGTGAGGGAGCTGAAGCTGGTGCTGGAAACGGTGGATACTCCGCTCCCTCTGGCCAATACGGTGCTCCTTCCAGGGGATTCGGCGGCAGAGGATCTTCCTTCGGCGGCCAGTCGTCTAGCTTCAGCGGACAAGGGTCTGCATTCGGAGGACAAAGCTCAAGATTTGGCGCTCGGGGTTCTGCTTTCGGTGGCCAGTCCTCCGGTTTTGGTGCTCCATCCCGCCAGTACCTGACCCCTAACGCTGGTCGCGGCTCCGGTAATGGCAACTTCAACGCACAAACTGGTTACCGTTATTAAGAATCGATGAGAATACTGAAATAAATGAATAGAGCCGACCACCGATGCTTTGTAGCTCTATAGATTTTTGGATGGTATTTCTACTGCGCGATATTTGTTACGACTTGTGGCACTATATGATTTTGTTCTATACGTACCAATTTTTTTCCTTTTATGACGTATTTAACTGGGTCTCGATCTTATAATATTTATAAGTTTAGGATCTTTATTACAACAGATAGCAGTCATTACTTATTATAAGTAATTTCGATGGTTATTCTGTACTCATTACGTTTTTAAATGCCGCTTCAAATGACATTGGCATATACAAAATAAATATGTTTTTATATATTTCATTTTTAATAACAAAATCGTACAAGTGCCACGAATATATATACTTGGTTACGCTATTTTGAAATGTATAAGCTGTGAACAATTCTTGTGATGTTAGACTCGGTAAACCTAATGCTGGTCGTGTTAACCGGATCATTTGAAAAGCCCCTTCTGTACATCCCATCTCTTTCACTCTTCATTAATGATCTCAATCATAACATCTTCCCTCTCATTTCCTCTTGTGTAAATTTTTCTAGGCTTAGATAAGTATAGTTACTTGGCAATGTAAATGGACAGTACTAGATTTAAGTACGATGATGGATTTAAAAATATAAAAATAGCTTTTAATTGTAAATATGAATAAATAAATGTTTTATAGCAAATTTTGTTTTTTATATTATAACCATGTACTGCATTACCATGCTTGCTTCCTTACACACGTAAATGTATTGGTAATTATATTTTTATACAATACACACACACTTTTGTCTTTTATCATAAGATCTATTATAAGAATAATAATTATTATTCTGATAATACATGGTGATGGCGATAGACTATCTGTATAGTTCTATCACTTTTCCACACTGGAATTAATACTGCTTCAAGACGTCATGTTTGTATGACTTGAAATTATTATTAGAACAATACTACATTTTACAGGACAAATTATTATGAATATTTATAAGTTAATGGCGAAATGATGATTTATATTTATTTTGATTCAAGTTATATATTATTATTTTCCATATATTTAAAACAGTGATCGAAATATCAGCAGAATTTTTAGTAACCGACATCCAAAAACGAAAAGAAAGAGAGAACACACAACAAACATAGACCATAATTGTCTATATATACTATTTTTTTATAAAATGTCGTAAAAAATGTTGAATTTCAGAAAAAAAATCTTCACTTACCGAAATAGCATTAACTTACTTAAGCTTATTTAGAAATACATCCACACTAGGTGCTTACTACGATTAACTTTTATAAAATCCCATACACTGGATAGCTGCATAAATGACGAATTTAACCACGAAGATAGCTTATTCGTCTAAACGGCACAGTTTTAATATCCTATTTTTATTTGGGTACCGCTTATGCAAAGCGGATTTAAGCTAATATAAAAAATCCTTATAGTATTCTAGTAACATATAGTAATAGATAATTCTACTGTACTTGCTTCTATGAAAATATTAATTTCAATGATAACAGAACGTGCAGGAAACCCATTTAGTCAATATATAATTTTGCTTATTTATTCCATCAGGCAATATTTTTTATAACATAGTATGAATATTTATTCCGTCAACGATTTAACGATTACGATTTTATCATCTTCTCAATAAAAAAAAAACATTATATTACATGTACATACTTGTACTATTTGTACACGACTAACTAAAAACATATGTTTGTTTATCGACATCTTAGTAAGAAGAGATATTATTTGTAAAGAATTTATAACATTCTAAACCGATTATTCGTTATATTGTTTATGTGACTGGAAACGTGCTATATAACAACTGTATTATAATAATACTTACAAGACAATATTATTTGCAAGGACAAATGATAAATGGACAACGATGCTCTGCCTTCTGAACTAGGTTATCACCTGTATCTCAGGAAACAGTGCCTTCCCTTTAAATTCATGTTTTTTATGTTACAGTTGACAATGGAGCTGGTGGGACGCCTGATTGTGAGCGCTACCACCGCCCATGAACATTTGGAGAGGCATAAGGTCCATTGAAGACCTTACGCCTGTACAAATGGATTGCCCACTTTAAATTGAGAATGGATTAAGAAAGGCTTGGCGAGAGGAATAAGGGACTAGGAAGGGTGAGGAAAAGGATATGTGCCTCCGGCTCCTCCACTCACCGAACGAAACACAGCAGAATGCTATTTCACACCGGTCTTCTGTGGTGCTGTGGTAATTCCCCGAGCGAGTTGGCCCAAATCGTGGCGAAGTATGCTCAATTCCCACAATAAAAAAAATAAAAAACACTAAACTTCCGTCATCATGCTTGCCTTGGTTGCTTCAAATTGTCAGATCTAGACCAAATTTGAATTGGACCGTTCGTAAGATACAGCTTTTAGCTGAAAAACAAAAGAATCAACAAAATCTGGTTATCCCAAAAGTAAAAAAAAAGGTTGAAATCGGTTAAAAAGTAACTTTTCGCCGTCTTTTACATGCATTTCTTGCAACACATTCTGTATGTTATAGAATTAAGAATGTCCGATATAAAATAAAACTGCGTGGTTCATAAAATATTTTTAGTATTTTCTTGTGTTTGATTTTACGCGAGTATTATTCATTTAGAAATTAAAAATGTTATTTAGTCATTTTTGAACCAAGCTCGCTGTAAAGTGTTCGAAACGGCGGGTTAATAATATAATGAAAAAATCGCATTTAAAATCCGTTAAAAAGTTTTTAATTTCTTAAAATATTTTTAACCAATAATATAAATATTGAATTAAGACTCCAATGAAGAAAAACCTAAGTCTCGCATAATCGCGTATTTCTATTACTATATCCTAATTAGAACCTAACGCTTAACATTAGTTTTATAGATATGGAAATCACCATTTTCAGACAAATAACTTTTTGCAAATATTTTGAGATCTCATTTTGGTTATTAAATAAATCACATATACATATTTAAACCATATATATAGAAATGAGGAAGCGCTTCAAACGCCATGCTTCCATAATGACGTTAATTATAAAATTGCAGACCAATTATAATAGATGGTGATAATTAAATCATATTTGTATGGCATTTTGCACATCCCTGATAATCATATAAGAAACTATCTGTGGTAGCATTTTATTTAGAACTAGCTTTTGCCCGCGGCTTCGCACGCGTTAATTCGGATTAGTTTAATAGATGTTGGTATACATGTAGTCCTTCCTCTTGAATCACTCTATCTATTAAAAGAAAACCCCATCAAAATCCATTGCATAGTTTTAAAGATTTAAGCATACATAGGTACATAGGGACAGAGAAAGCGACTTTGTTTTATACTATGTAGTGATCTTCATATTCGATTTCAATATAATGTAGACAGCGCCATCTAGTATCGAATGAACAAAGATTGCCTATTGAGAGTAATTACAATATTTGATGAAATGTATGTTCAAAGAAAGAAAATAAAACCACATACTTATGCGAACGCGTTGCAATGTAATATTCCACTTATATAATACTAGGCTGATATCCGCAGCTTTACCCGCTTGGTCAAAATAAATTTTCATGGTAGAAACTTCCATCCCCTATTTTAGATACTTGGGAGTGGAATTGATAAAAAGATTCTTTCATTTCCTATTTATTGGATGCCTACATCATAGTGGCTCTCGGCAAGACCAATTTCTGCCCGATCCGTCTAGGAGAGAGGGCAGTGCGTTGATGGATCAGTCAGCCAGTTCACCTTTGCGTTTTATATTAATTACTAGCTTTTCGCCCGCGGCTTCACCTGCGTAGAATTCGCTTATATCGCGCGACATGGTAAGGAATATTTTCTCCGCATTAAAACGTATGGTTTGTTCTTTCCCACGTTTAGCTCCATCTTCATACCAAGTTTCATCAAAATCAGTTTCACAATCTTTCATCCCCTCTTTCAACCCTTTCTACCCCTTTTTCGCGATAAAAAGTATCCTATGTCCTTTCCCAAGTTCAGTTCTATCTTCATAAAAATCGGTTCAGTGGTTTAGGCGTGAAAGCGTAGGTAACAGACAGACAGACAGACAGACAGAGTTACTTTCGCATTTATAATATTAGTAGGGATATCATATTAAGACAATGGTGACATGACGCAATACTATAATGCTAATAAATATTATAGAGGCTTGAAATTAGACAAATTTTAAAACCATTCATTATGTGTCTCTAATATGTATATGAAGATATAGGATGGGTATTTATTAAATTGCATTTTATCTTTTAACAGTGTAACATGTAAATAATCCTATATAACACTAGTCACTTGCTCTGGCTTTACCCGAGTAAAACCGGGATAGTAAAATAGCATATATCACTCGTGAATCCTGTATCTTTCTGTTATTGCTAAACATTACATGATCGGATCACTACTTGGAAATACCTCCTACAAACATACGAAATTAGAGATTTTACATATTTATACTATTAGTATCTATAGATTAGAGTTAAGAGCTTAGATATATCTCCAACCCTCCAAAAATAATCTAAAACACTATAAGTAAGTGAAGTCTCGTGTCCCCTATTGGGGTATGGGGCAGATGATATACATCTGTTTCACTGATCGATTTTTTTTTATAGACGAGTAGGTGATCAGCCTGCTGTGTCCTGCCAGACCGAGACTTTTTTTTTGTGCGTCCCCACCGGGAGTCGAACCCAGGACCCCTCGGTTCTACGCTCACGCGATAACCATTGTACCAAGGAGGCGGTCAAAACACTATAAATCAGTCCAAATATTCATTAGGTTCCATAAACGTGTCTAGATTTTCGTAATATTGTATGGACAAAAGAGGGTCACACATAAAATATCTATTTAGTTCAAACGAAGATCTTTCGACCTTTGAGGTCTCATAAATAGTTATAAAACTCATCTCACTGTAAATGGGCTGGTCGGTTTTTGCGATAGCCACGTTTGGTGAGGTCTGACATACCATGAGATCGTTGGCACATTTGGGACTAACTACATTTCATAGCGACATTATATTTTTTTTTATTTAAAATGCTTTATTGTACAAAAATGTAAAGTAAACGTTATACGAAGTAATTTCTCTACAATATTTCGTACAAAAGTGGCCTTATTATTAATTATTAATGTTAGTAAATGTATTTTCGGTGATTTGCATAAAGTTTAATTTTTAAATAAGTGAATTGTTAAATTGTCAGTATCTTATTTAATCTATACATTAAGTAAAAGAGGGTCTGGAATTTGAATTAAATTACAAAAACCAATAGAGAAGGGATTAGAAATGATAATAGAACGAGAATTTAAATTCATACAAAACTCGATTTTGATACTCGGTCGTATTGCTCGCTCGGCTTGTGCGGTGATTCAGAGTCAACCAAATACGTTGTTTCGCACCTGGCAAACCTATTTTCGCGCTAAAATCTATCCAATTTAATATAGTAAAGAACTTCATGGTTACTACTCATCACCATCATCAACCCCATATTTGTTTCTTATTTGCACAGACCTCCTATAAGGGTCCAGGTAACAAACCACCAGCGTGGTCAAGTGCGGATGCCAATTCATTGCACGGTAATTTAAAATTGTTTCAAGTAATAAAGGCCTGTCTAACGTATTTTGGTAAACCAAATGTTCAGAACGCGTCATGGCCCACTATGGCCACAATGCGTCGAAATCAAATAATATGCGCTAAGATTGGAATGTCGCTATGATGTCTTTTTATGATTGTCAGTCATTCTGAGACTTTTATTGAAGCCACAACACGAATTACGAAGTGTAATTCTGTTTTTTCTGTAACTCTTGAATCTGTGATTTTTCTTTTGACCGTAACATGACATAAAATAAATTTAAATTAAAGAAACATTAATAAAACAATATACACGAATGTATGGTCGTCAGTTTATTTACAATACAGAACAAACATACAAGAAATATGTTTTAGAAATAAGAATTTTTTGTTACGTACGAATAAATGTATTCCTTCCCATTCTAACAGATGATGAGACTGGTTTTTTAACCATATTAAGATTGTAAGAATCAATTGACGGTTCCATCTAATTGCAAAACTCATATGAATGAAACATTAGTTTCATTTGAAAGATGATAAATATTTAATACTGTTTAAGAATGTAATTGACAAATTATAGTAAATTAGCTGCGCCCCGCGGTTTCACCCGCGTCAGACCGTATTCCGTGGGAATATCGGGAAAAAAGTTGCCTATATGTTATTCCAGTTGTCCAGCTGTCTACGTACCAAATTTCATTGCAACCGGTTCAGTAGCTTTTGCGTGAAAGAGCAACAAATACACACACGTGCTTACAAACTTTCCTATTTATAATATTAGTAGAAAGTATTATTTTTATAATTTTTCCTTGTGCAGTGGGAATAAAAAATTATTTATACAAGTTTTCCAGATTTGTATCTCGCTTTGATTTTAACTGAGGTAAAAATATGTAATAAGTGTATAATATGTGTGTGAATTTGACAAGTGTCTTCAAAGAAGGATGAGTTAATCAATTCGAATATATCTTGTTTTTCTTACTATATAACTTTTACTGGGTGAATTTTAAGATCATTTTTATTGTTAGCTGGTGCTTCCCACGTGGTCTTATTTGGTCGAGTTCAGACAATTTGAAGGCGATGAAGATTTTTTTTCAATAATTTTTACGTCTTACGATTTAAGAATTTAAATAGAACGACTTTTTTTTATTTATTCTTTATTGCACTTAATTAACATTAAAGAAAAAGAAAGGAGACAAATAAAACTTACATCTAAGTACAATGGGCGGTCTTATCGCTTAGAGCGATTCCTTCCAGACAACCTCGGGTACAATAGAGGACTATTATAATAATAATATGGGTAGTAAAATTATTATACTTATGTGTGCTCAAAATATTTTCTTATTATTTTCATACTCAGAAATAAATTATTGTCAAACTGTCCAACCAGACATAATGCAGTAATGTAAGTATAGAGAGCTGAGTAAAAGTTGTAAATTTAAATTAAATTAATGGAGCCGGCAATTTTTTTACTCTATTATATTTTAAAGATTTGTTTCCACCCTCCGAAGTAATATGACATCATCGAATACAATGCGAAAAAAATTTAATGCCTTAATTTTAACCACCGCGTCAACCAAAATTATTTCCAAATAAGCACATTTAAAAATAAATTCACTCGAACTATTTCAACTTGTATTGCAGTCTATATATTATCTGATTCCACAACCAGGTGCTTTCTGATAGCCATTTTAGACCCGACCTAAGTCATCATTACCATATCGGTCTAATAAGAATTACGCATCGCTATCCAAGGCATGTTTATTTCGCAAAGACCGTAAATCAAAGATGAGAAATATCTTGCTTCAATCAATTAATTTAATGTTTTTCGAAGCGGTAATGAGGGCTTCAGATTTCTTAGAATTTTACAAGTTGTCGGCTATGTAGACAATTTTTTCTGTGGTTTAATGTGAGGTTAGCATGCGCTTTAATAGATATGTTACTAATGTTTTCGATTCATTTATAATTTGTAGGGACAAGGTAAATTGGAACTAGTTTCTTGTCCCAGTTTCTTTCATCTTGTGCTAAGTGCTTCATGTCATGTATCGATTTATGAATAAATACTGGAAAGGAATTTAATCGTCATAAAAGCTTCAATGTTCAAACGCGATACAAAACAACATACTCTGAACACATTTATTTATTTATTTAAAACACATATAATCGCACTATCATATCAGTTTTTTATATTACGGTATTTACATTTATAATAAAACATTACATTAAATAGAAAAATAAATGCAAGTTAGGCTAGCATGTTCATATAGCATATAACATATTACAATCCAAAACTCTTACATACATGAAACTGAAAGGAAAATGAATGACGCTATAAAACAAAGATTGCTCGCTGCTACCATTAGATGACCAATATATTATATATATAGTTGGATAATACACTTACATGAAGTGGGAAATATATATACGATACGAGACAATTGCAAAGAAATTGACAACAGGCTTTTGTGACAGTAGAAACTGACAACGGGCTTTTGTGACAGTAGAAATTGACAGCAGGCTTTTGTGACAATAGAAATTGACAACGGGCTTTTGTGACAGTAGAAATTGACAGCAGGCTTTTGTGACAGTGCAGTGGGAGACACGAATTAGATCAGCTCTCACTGGGAAAGGTATATCACCCCCGCAGAAGATCGAGGTCAAACAGTAGTCACAGATACTACCTCGTTATAGTAGCATGCGAATGCTACTGCGTTTCGTTTGATGATTGAGGGATCTAGACACCCGCATCCTTTTCATTACCCTCCCCAGCCCTTTCCTTTATCCCTCATCTTTTAAGTCGGCAATCTATTTGCAAAGGCAAGCCTATGTAAACTATGATGGGCGGGGGTACCGCTTACCATGACCTCCTATTTCAACTATGATATAAAAAGGTTGATGAGGTGTTGAATGGTGACTCCGAATCCTGGTGTACTCCGATGACTGGAACCCTACTGAAAAATCCGGGTGGTGATTAGCTATAAACAACAATTAAACAATTATAACTACAATAAACTATCATCAATATTAATAAATGCTCACAATTTCATATCAAACAAAAATATAATCAAGCCAAATTGTTGAAACTGAGTTATAACATACGAATAACAAATACATAAAACAAAATGTAATTCAATAGAGAACCTACTTGGTTTTTGGTAACGTTGGTTAAATATAAAAACGGACCTCCAAAGCTAATTTAATAAAACGATGTTTTATAATCTATATCACGAATTGGCCATTGATTTAATGAAGTTACAAGTAGGTAAGTATTACAGAGGTTAATGTTATAAAAATAACGTGACTCCAATGAGGTTGCAGTTTTAATACTTGTAATCCTCAAAGACCTCGTAATGTGTTTGTAATTTTAATATTAATCGAAATTTAAATACATCAATTTAACTGAGAACGAATTATGTTTTTTTTTATGCCATAAGCGAGCAACAGGTGGTGGTTTTCCTGATGATAAGCAATCACCACCGCCCAATGCACTGCTCGATTTTAAGGGGAAAGGGGTAAATAATGGACTTGGCAGGGTGAGGGAGGGGAAACGGCCCCCCGGCTCCCCCACTCACAGTGCGAATCACCATAGCATGCTATTATTTCACGCAGGTCTTCTGTGGCGGTGTGTTACTTCCCCGGCCGAGCTGGCCCGATTCGTGTCGAGGCGTGCTCGACTACCACATATAAGACACTCCTTCATAAATATAACCTAATGCATTTTATTGTCAAATCTCCTACATGGGCAAAAAGAATAAAATAAATTTTAGGTGTTCTGAAGTTTAATTTATATTTTACATAGTGTATGTAATAAGACATTATACAAACACTTAGCCAAGTAAGATTATTGAAAAATTAAAAAAATGGAAAACATCACAAAGCGAGAATTGAACCCACGTCGTTAGTTAAACCGTGGCAACATCTATTCATTCTCTCATCTCTCGGCCACCTGTGATTCCGCCTCAACAAGCATTTGAATGTAATAAATAAAATAATTTTTTATAAAATAGCAAAATAGTGAATCATAAAGATTGCAGTAATTTTTTAAGTAGGCGTAAAAATTTCAGAAAAAAAGCATTCACGTATCCATAAATCGATGGAATTTGTAGTCTGTCACTAACTTAGCTTAAAAAGAACAAGAAAAATACATTTTTCAATAATAATAGCTGGAGTAACTTCCGTGATTTCTTTTAATATCAGTTAGTAAAGAAGGAACCAACGAATATCGAAATACTTTGCTTTATCATCTCACTTTTAACAAAACTTTTAGCGATCCGCCCCAACTTCACTCATGATACCTATAGCATTCAAGGATAAAACACCTATATAATATGTATAAGATCGCATTTTTTGCATTTTGCAATTTTTTAAGCCGGTCCAGTTGTTTCTGAGATTAGCGCTTTCAGCAAACAGTCTCTTCATATTTTAATATTAAAGTACATCACAAACAACAGTAAGTATACCAGACGCACAAAAAATACAAGAAATTATCATAATTGTTTTTTAACAAATTTAATATAGCTTTAAAAGAACTATACAAGATAAGATGAAACCCTTAATCCTCTGTATGTATTACAAATATTGAAGGCCTATGGGATGTTGTAGTGAAAGTGCCCTCGCAGCGCGTAATTGCGTGCCTACCTACCGTTTTGCTATAACCTTGGCAATGGTGCAACAAATGTTGATGCGAATCTGTTCTAAATGTAGAACTAGTTTTAGTTAAGGTTGCAGTGGATACTTAAAATAAATTATATACATGATAAAGTAGGCATCTATTGATTTAATCAACGTTCATAATATTTTGTGATCGACACTGAAAACAATTTAAGCTTACAGCTTATAGCTTATTTAATTTTATTTAAGTCAAATTGTATTTATCGAAAATGTAATAAGCTGCACCGTTCGTATAACACAAAATACGGGAATATCTTAAATTTTATTTCTTTCCCAATTATGTCCGTAATATCATACTTGATAGAGAAAAATAAGCGCATAATATAACATTTTGCTATTATTGAAGACTAGCTTTTCGCCCGCGGCTTCGCCCGCGTAGAATTCGCTTATATCGAGCGACACGGCAAGGAGTATTTTCTTCGCATTAAAAAGTATGGTGTGTGCTTTCCCACGTTTAGCTCCATCTTTATACCAAGTTTCATTAAAATCGGTTTGACAATAACGAACTTTCATACTAACTTTCATCTCCTCTTTCAACCATTTCTACTCTTATTTCGTGATAAAACGTATCCTATGTCCTTTCCTAAGTTCAGTTCTATCTTCATACCAAATTTTATCAAAATCGGTTCAGTGGTTTAGGCGTGAAAGCGTAACAGACAGACATACAGACAGAGTTCCTTTCGCATTTATAATATTAGTAGGGATGTAGGTTCGAGACTGTATAATATATCTTATACTAGGGACCGTAGCCATGGTAACAATCTAGATAGCTCCTTACTCCGCCTTACACTTCCAATCTTCCTTCCACGTACGGTTAAGCTTTGAACGACATCCACTTACAGTGTTTCTAAAAATTAAAACATTGTGGTTTTCATGAAATAAGCGTATAAGACAGAGTAAATGTATGTTAAAGGCAAAAACAGTGTAACAGAACCAATATTACAGGTGTTTATGGGCGGTGGTAAGAACTTTACATCAGGTGGCCATTAAAAGTAATACTAGTTTAAAATGAAAGAAGGAAGCTATTCCAAGTACATATTTAAAGCACTAATAAAAAATTAGTTCTCATAACTCTTTGAGCGCAGAGTTAACATTGATAATGCTTAAATGTACAAATTCAAAGAGCATCGCCGACATAAATCTTAGTTGTATTTTTGACTAGATAGCCTTATTTGTAAGCGAAGCAATTGAATACTCTGTCATTGAACTAGAAATATTGTGTGTTTAATATCCTTCCTACTAATATTATAAATGCGAAAGTTTGTAAGGATGTGTGTGTTTGTTGCTCTTTCACGCAAAAACTGCTGAAGTACTGAACCGATTGCAATGAAATTTGGTACGTAGACAGCTGGAATAACATAAAGGCAACTTTTTATCCCGATACTCTTACGGGATTCTTACCAAACGTTAAACAGTCATATTTGGTTTTACGTCAAATTTAAACGAAAGCGTAGTTGACGCGAGCAAATATATGGAGAGAAGACTGATTCCCGCTAATATTACAAAGAGAAAATTTTGTCTCCAAAATTTTAATGTTTGTATCGAATAATCTCGAAAATTTCACGACCCGTTTTCAATCATTTTACCAGTATGAAGCGGAAAAAGTTGTTAGTTATGAAATAATAAAACAACAACAAGTTGCTTATGTATTTACGATAAAATTTTAGAAGCTGTCAGTGACCAGCTGCATTAACTTTTCACATATATTTAAGATTAGCAATTAACCTTTTACGCAGTGTAGGTTTTTTACATGTAATTGAGCCATCTTCATTTTATTAACACGATTATTTCTTAATTGTTTCTTACTGAACACTATATACTATATATTTATTATATTATATAGACTATTTTAATTGTAATCTCTTTTGAAAATATATTCCTTTTACTTATTTAAGTTTGTTTAACTCAGTCTGAATTTTTAATTAAAATATACCCTTAATGAAAAAAAAAACCTTAACAGTAAAATAAAAGCACATAAAACTCAAAAGTTTATTTCTTAAATTAGACTTCTTAAAGAAGACCTTTTGAACCGTCGTTTTTACCACCGGTTCGTAAAGCTTCTAGTTTCTACAGAGAAGATCTGGCAAGAAACTCTGTAGTTCCTCTTTTCCAATTATATGAATTTTACATTTTAATACATAGACAAAATGCATAATAATGAAAAATAAGAATGGTTCCTAAGAACTGTCCTGTGGTTCTTAAGTGAGAACATTCCATGGGCTTAACAAAAAAACAATTATTTTGTTTTCAGTTTTAAAGAATATTGGAAAAGTGTTAGTTAGTTTAAGACAAATCTCTGTAAGGAGGACTCGCGCTTCATTAACTTAAACAGCTTATTTTTGTTACATTAAAGTACTTTATATATTATTCATTTTTCCAGGTTAAGCAAGATACTTTATTGTGGGAGTCGAGCACGCTTCGGCACGAATTGGGCCAGCTCGCACCGGGGAAGTACCACACCCCCACAGAAAACCGGCGTGAAATAGTGGCTTGCCACTGTGTTTCGTACGGTGAGTGGGGGAGCCGGAGGCCCGTTTCCTTTTCCTCACCCGTCCTGGTCCATTCCTTCTTTCCAGTCGTTAATCCTTTCCTTTTCCCTTACCCCATAAAAGCGGGCAGCGCATACACAGAGGTACTACCTTTGTGAATGTTTATGGGCGGTGGTGATCGCTTACCATCAGGCGAACCACCAGCTCAGCTGCCCGCTATGACATAAAAAAAAAAAAAATACTACTCAACAGCAATTATGATATTTAAGTTAATTTTAAATCCTAAATATATATAATGTAACTGAATATAAAATGAAGTTGAGATACCAGAGTAACACAACAAAATATGATTTCTTATTCATAGTTTATTACAAAAAAAAAACAATTAACCATACCATCACGTACCATCAGTTCCGTCAGGCCAACAAAGACGAAAAAAAAACAACATTGCAAAATCGCAAACCGATTCTTAATCGGCTAATGGTCTTCTAATCACGAATTATAAATCACGATTCATCAAAACTGCAACAGACAATAGCTGAGCTTTCATTATGAAACCGTTTGAATTGCTGAAATTAATTAATACCCTTGAAAACCTTTGACTGACGAGGTCGGAACCGAAAAAAAAAAACATTACGCTAATTACTCGCTCATGTATGTGATATCTTGAAGACTCTTTATTGCTCCGCTATGAGAGTTACGTCAGAACACGCGTGAGATGGATCAGGATTAGGAGCAGGTCATTTGGTATATAATAGGTCAATTTGTTGGCAGAAGCACAGTTCCCAGTGAGCTTCACATTCGGTAGTACATTCAACAAATCAAAATGAAACTGGTAATTTGAATTTTGTTTCCTATTATTCATAACGCAATTTTGTGTTTAGTGCCTTTGTTTCCTTCAAGTGTTACGAAATATAATTTTTGTTTAACTAAATATTCCAATATTCAGTAAACTATTTTCTTAAGCTTTTAATTAACCATGTAAACGGCTTTTCCCAAGCTGTATCTGGCTTATATCTTCAATTTCAACTCCAAATATTATTTTTATTGAATTATACTAAAACTTAACTAAAATGAACAGTAATATTGTGTAAGTTGTGAAAATAACCACTTCTAATTTGGCAATTGTCGTATCAATAGATGAAAAACTCACATATAAAATAAATAGTAAATATGACATGCTACCTACACTCCTTCATTATTCATAGTTAGCTCACTGCTCTATTTAAAAGATCTTGTGTCATAAATTTGATTTTACAGTTTGTCATCGCCGCTTGCATCGCAGTCGCCTCAGCCGGCCGTCTGGAACACCTCGAGCGTTCCTACCTTCCACCAGACAGCCCCAACTCGCTTTCCGGAGGTTTTAACTCCAATAGCGGCTCCCAAAATGGATTTGGTTCTGGACATTTAGGATCCAGCACTCGGGGATCCCAGGGTTTCAACCAGGACTCGAACGGTTTTGGCCACGGTGGATCTTCTTTCAACGATGGCTTCGATAGCCAGGGATCCAATGGCTTTGGGTCACACGGGGGGTCTAATGGACTAGCCGCGCATACGCATGGAACCGGTTTCAATTCCAACCAAGGTTTTGGCTCCAATGGTTTCGGCTCTAATGGCGCTTTGAATGCCGCTGACTTGAAGCAATACCTGCCCCCTGACCAGCCCTCATCTGGTTCTATCCGTGGATTCTCTGGATCTTCCATCAAACGTAAGTTTTTTGGAATTTAATTGATTATTTTAACTTGTACAAAAACTTATTTAGAAACACTGAGTTCACGAAGAATTGCGAAACATACAAAATTTGATTGCTGTGATAAAGATTTCCTAATTAAATAAATAATTCAAAGAATTACTAAGTTAAATCTAATTATTAGGGCAAATGTTTCACGTCTTACTAATAACAAAATTAACAAATCTGTAGAGTAACACACAAACTTCTATAACTCTCTTTCACTATGCCTTACCACAACCTTCTATGTCTTAATCACTAAATCAATCTACTCACAGCTGCCTGCTCCACCTGCGGTTTCGCTCGCCAGCAGTACTCCCAGAACCAGTATAACTCCCAAGTCCCCAGCACCCAATACGGTCAGCCACAGTTCGGAGCTCTCTCTCAGAGCGGCAACGGTTTTGGATCAGCACCTCGCAGCTCCTTCGAAGCTAACCGTCAGTACTTGGCGCCCAAAGCCCAGGACATTCCCCAGCAACCCTTCGACGAGCAGACCGGCTACCATTACTAATGTGTTTCGGGAGAATTGTGTTCATTATCAATTAAATGATTGAATTTTATGTTGCTTTTTATTTAGAGAAATCTTATTTTTAAATTACTTATGTGAATTTTCTATAGTTTTACGAATAATCATGATTAATATATACCTATTTATACATTACTCATAAATTTTAATGAGTACCTGATATTTCATATTTTATGGCTATCTCGTTATTTTGAAATCTGATGTTAATATGTGTTTATTATATACACACATAATACACTTAAAAACATCATAATATCATATAAATCTTAGCTGAAAACTTGAAATTAATTGTATCTTCATGTATGGGCAAAATATGTATATTCGTACATTCTAGCAACAGCAATTCCATTTAAGACTTTCTTTAATATTCTTTTTCTTATAATTTTCGCTTACAACTCATTTTTTTTTAACCAAAAAGCACGAAAATGAATCGTTACTATCATTATTATTAGCTGATTATTTTTAAGCACTGATTTTAGAGTCGCTCACGCACCAGCTCTCTTTCACTTTTAAACCTAGTCAGTTAGAGCTTTTATATGATTTAGAAACAAATTATTAAAATAAGAAAAATATAACAAAAAACTTTAGTTGATATGAAATCATTATCATTGATGATATATTCATTTGGAAAGAAATTAAAGTGTTAATTTCTTTCAAAATTATCTTATTACTTGTTTTAAATTTAATGAAAATGATCATATCTAAATCACGTGTACATTTGATATTTGCTAGCGTAATATGCCGCGAAACCTATAACTAAAAGTTTCTAAGTAAATTCTAGAAGGAATATTTATAATTTCTTCTCCTTCTTCTAGCCCTTCCCAGTCCATTCCTGCTTTCCAGTCATCAATCCTTTCCTTTTCCCTTATCCCTTAAAAGCGGGCAGTGCATTCCCAGAGGTCTGAGCCTCTACGAAAGTTCATGGGTGGTGGTGATCGTTTACCATCAGGCGAACCACTAGCTCAGTTGCCCGCTATGACATTAAAAAGAAAAAAAAAAGACCTACCCATAACAATTAATAAAAGTGTCATCTAGTAGCTATGTCTTATTCTTAATGAATAATTTCCACTTTTAATAATATTGAGGTAAAATAGTTATAAAGAGAATGCAGAATATAAAGAAAAAGCGCTTGGGTTGTGTTAAATTTCATTTAAAAAAGTAGACACTTTAATATATTGCAAACTGATATTCGTAGTTAGAGATCAAACGAAATAATGATAAACCAAATCCATTTAGAACAAAAGACTAAATTAAGTCCACTTGTAGTGACCAAACGAATGATTGATAATAACAGAACAATAATGAAATAATTATTGAGACAGTCATTGACTTATGTCAGAAGAGGTGCTTTTTGAAAAAAAAAAATAAAAAAAAATCTCATTTAACAAGTTCAATGTTTAGTATATAGGAGAGGCCTACGTCCAGCAGTGGATAGACAAAGGCTGAGAAGGAGAAGAGGATGTTTAGTATTTTTATTTATTTCTTTATTTAACTAAAAGAAAACTTACAGCTGTAAGTACAATTGTAGTAAAGTGAAAAAAGAGAATAAGGCCAATTACAAGTTTTCACATGTATGTATAAGATAATATAACGTGGTACAACAATAAAGTTTAGTATAAAACAGGGTCAAGTATAATACAATATATCTAAATCTAAATTGTGCGAGATAAAACCACAATAAAAATCGGCAAATCAATATGAGTGTATCCTACTAATACTATAAATGCGAAAGTTTGTAAGGACGTGCGTGTGTTTGTTGCTCTTTCACGCGAAAACTACTGAACCGATTGCAATGAAATTTGGTATGTAGACAGCTGGACAACTGGAATAACATGTAGGCAACTTTTTATCCCGTTACTTCTATGGGATAGGGACTTACGTGGGTGAAACCGCGGGGCGCAGCTAGTGTTACATAGTTTTATGAAGAAACGCCATGCAATTCACGCCATGGAGTAAGACTATTGATTTCTATCATATACATTTTTATTAATCCTACAATTTAACAAAACCTAAAAAATATGCAAAAATTAGCTCATTTGCTAATCGGTTTAATGGATTTCTTAAGCTGTTACAATAACTACGTTTTTTTTATTATTTTATTGTAAAGGGAGAACAAAGGAGCACCTGGGTCGATAAATATTTTTACAACCTTCCGTAATGACGGCCACAAGCTCGCATCAATTGGACGCGCCTATTTAGTTTTCGACACAGATCATTCAATACGAACAGGTTTCAGATAAAACGCTTATGCTTTGTCCACACTGAGCTACTTATTTAGATATATATATATATATATATATATATATATATATATATATATATATATATATATATATATATATATATATATATATATATATATATATATATATATATATATATATATATATATATATATATATATATATATATATATATATATATATATATATATATATATATATATATATATATATTGACTTTTTTGGAGCTACATTTGTGTAGAATCTGATTTGTAAAATTAATAATTATACTTTATGGAATTGTGAGAAAGTTTCTGATTAAAAAGAAATGAAATATTTTGCAGTGTAACACGTCATATTTTTGAATATTATTTAAATACAAATGAACATACGTAAATTGAACACTTATTTTTGGTGTAAATGTGAATAACGCGAGCACACTTTCCATTTTCTAATTTACAACAAAGGAGAGAACTTAATTTATTTTGATTATTATATAGAATTATTATTCCCACACACCCACACAAACTTTTTTAAGGGCTTACATGAATTTGCACCCTAGGAGCTGTTCTAGAATAATGGAGAATTAAAAAAAATCGCATGATTTTTTCGTTAGTAGAAATTCCTTATGTTTTGGAGACTCAAAAGACAGACAAACAGACACAAAAATCACGCATTTATAAATAATAAGTAACGATTGTATCAAATGGAAATGTAAATGCTTTCAAAATACGTGACTTGTGTAAATATGAGATAATTTGAGTACGCATAACATAAAATATTCACTATTAGAAAGTTTTACACATTTTAAACATCAATTTTCAAAAAAAAAAAATTCTCGATCGACCGAACGGTCAGTGTGACCACAGCCTATGTACCAAATTTTAAAAGCACATTTTTTGCGTAAATTATTATTGGCGATGCGTATAGTGTAGCGGTTAAATTTAAATAAGGAAGGTACAATTAACAATTATTGTTCTATATTTAAAGCGCAAAAAATCGTATTGTTACATAAACGTTTCAAAAAATGATTAATTTTAATCGACTTCCATATGAGGATGGGTCGTGATTTTTTGAACCTATTTTATGCTTTTTATTTGCTTCTAAAAATATTGTGAGGCCTTCTCGAATGAAACGTTTATTTGGGATATCAATATTGTAAATGCGTAAGTAAATCTATCTATATGTCACTTCTTCACGCCTAAACCACTGAACCAATTTGCATGAAATTTGTTACAGGAATTGTTTGATAAAGGTATTATCTCAGAAGTTGCATGGGAACGGATTCTATGCTAATACCCCCGGACTGTCTATCCTACGCTGCGAACCTACGGGTGGAAAGCTAATATAAAATACTAGCTGAGTCCCGTGGTTTCACCTGCGTAAGTGCGTATCCCGTAGGAATATCGGGATAAAAAGTTGCCCATATGTTATTCCAGTTGTCCAGCTGTCTACGTACCAAATTTCATTGCAACCGGTTCAGTAGTTTTTACGTGAAAGAGCAACAAACACTCACACATCCTTATAAACTTTCGCATTTATAATGTTAGTAGGATAGGATGTCATGAAGGGAGGTCTACGTAAAATAGAAGAAATACTGGATACTTGGATTATAATGATTTTTGGCATCTTGGGTTTGTCTTCGCTTTGATTAAGACTGATAAACAATTGAAAAACAAATAAAAGCTACCAGAACGAAGACGGAGTGAACAGCTAGTTACATATGAAAAGACCTGAAACTTTTTATGTTAGGACGCGCAACAGGGCTTCTAATTCTCCAGATGGTAAGCGTGGTGACCGCCCATGAACATTTACAGAGAGCCTCTGCAAATGCGTGGACCGCTTTGACGGGAATGAACGAGAAAGAGTCTATGGTCTGAATCCTCATAGAAAGTGTCCAAGCAGTAGGAATATATGAGGGCTGATGATAATAAGTTTGTATACATTTTAAGCAGCTTACAGAATGTTATTAAATATTATTAGGCATATTAAGTACTTGTACTTTGATCATATTTTGAAATACACATTAGCGATAAAATGAACATACTTTAGCGATAAATCTGCCAATTATTGAAATATTTCAGAGCAAGAAAGCATTGATAAATTAAATAAATATTTTTATGACAGTTTTAAATCATACTAGCTGCGTCCCGTGATAAGTCCGTATCCCGTAAAAATATCGGGATAAAAAGTTGACTATGTGTTATCCTGTTGTCCAGTTGTCTACGTATCAAATCTCATTGCAATCGGATCAGTAGTTTTTGCGTGAAAGAGCAACAAACACACACACATCCTTACAAACTTTCGCATTTATAATATTAGTAGGATAGTAAGTAAGTAAGATCATTAGTTAAGCTTAAAGTTTATTTGTACGTTTTATTGATTATTTTATTGCATAATTATATGAGAGTATTGTCTTTCTCTCAAATCGCCAATATTCGTTCAGAAACAAAGTATAAAGTACTCTGTAATTCACGTAATAGCCTGTCATTTCTAAACTTACCACCTAAGGTCCTCGTATGAAGTGGCGAAACGTTTACAAAAAAAAGCTTATATTAAAAAACTTTATTTTATACCTTAACGATTATATTTGAATTAAAATCCGTAAGGTCAAAAATTGTAATTTTAGAACATCTTTTATAGAAAGTGACTTCACCAGAGGTCATCAGGTGAGTACGGATATTTTAATGTGTTATTTTATTTCTTTGTCTTATATATAAGAGTAGGATTAACCAAATAATGTCACAGCACAATTGTATTCGGAGTTAACAGGATTATATTAATAAAAAAAATGTTGAACTTGGTGAGTGTGAATTTTATTTTCAATTGCATAAAAATAAAAGTCAAAAAGCACGATTTGATTCGTAAATGTAACCAAACTACAAGTAGGGCTTTTAATTTCTTGGGACTCTTTAAGAGTTCCGTATCCAAAGGGTAACAACAGGACCCTATTGCTAAGACCCCGCTTGTCTGCCTTCTACTACTCGTCAGTGTGTCCGTCCATCTGTCACTAGGCTGTATCTCAAGAACCGTGATACACACACAGTGTGTTGTGACAGTTTGGAATGTTCAAAGATAATGTATTTCTGCCTTTAAGAGGATATTATGAAAAATCTAAACATACGATAACCATATTAGCGTAAATTTTATAATTTCCCATGCAATCATTACTCTAGACTATTTCTACTTGAAATTCCAGGCCACTTTCGCATCTCTCCTGGCATTCAGCGCAGCTGGTCTTCTACCGACACCTGCATCACCAGGTGGAACATACCTACCGCCCAATGGGCCTGCAGCTCAAAGCGCCACCTACCTACCACCTGGAGGCAACACGCGGGCCCAGCAGGCCGTGGAGAGAAATGCAGCTGTCTTGAGATTGGATCAAGAAGTTGGTGAAGAAGGTAATATCTCTGGATGAAATCGCTAGCTAGCGATTAGCTTTCATTAATGCATGTTTTGGCATACTTAAGGTCCATATGTAAGATATAACATTATAGGGACAGTATTGTTTAGTTTGGTATTTAATTTTAACATTCAATTAACAGTCTATTTTGAAATATTTATAGACTAATATGAAGAAAGAAGCATGAAACTTAAGGGAAAATCGTTGAAAAGTATGTAAATTTACCTGGATTAAAATATACGTAAATAACACATGAATATTTAATACAAAATTACCCCGAAATTCTAAGTATCCAAAGATTAAAAAGAAACAGGTAAAAATAATTTAAGAGGCCTTCGGTATAAAACACTCACGATTACGGAAGATCAAACATTAAGCATTACACACGATGTTACAGTGTTTAATTGAAGATTTAATGTATTCATATTAAAAATATGCTCCATTAAAAAATAACCGCCAGAATACCTACAATATTTTAAAGATTATCAGTAAAAAGTTTATAAAAACTTTATTAATGTTTAGTATGGCTAAGCTATAGACTTGCAGACAGTTTGGATCGCCATGTAGATATATTATCAATAGCTATCTAGCCATAGTATTTAATAAAATTAGCTTTCATTTCATATGTATATAAATTTGCTAGTTTTCCACTAGTTAGTCGGTTCACACTTAAATGTAGAACCACACTTCAACCTACCTACATAGATGATAACTTGTAAATATCAATCTCAACGAATGAATAGAATTTTTTGTTATATTTATCGAAATATAACAAAAAAATTCTAACAAATTCTTTTAACTAATAATCTATTAACAAAACTGCGAACAGGTTTTCGCTACGTATACGAAACGTCAAACAACATCCAAGCTGAAGAGGCAGGTGATAGCACTCAGACGAAGGGAGGTTTCTCCTACAAAGGCGATGATGGCAAGACCTACTCCATCACGTTTACAGCTGGAGAGGGAGGTTACCAGCCGCAAGGTGACCATCTGCCAGTACCGCCACCTACTCCTCAGGAAATCCTGTTGGCTTTAGAACAGAACGCCCGCGATGAGGCTGCAGGCATATACGATGATGGTATGTGATTGCTAATGGATTATAGTAGGCGTTCACGTTTTACATTCTATTTTAAACTTTAACGCATAGATTAATATGTTATTTATAGTAGGAGCAATAATTCTCTTTAAATATTATTGATATTGGGCAATAAACAATACTATCTATTGTAATAAATGGTAGTTGTAACATATCTGCCAAAAAGCTAGTTATTTGAAAAAGCAACGAATAAACATAAAAATCTAAACATGGACGCTTGAATCTCAAGATGCTGCAGTAATAGAAAAAATGTATTAGCTAAAAATGTTTATAAATTTGTGTTATAAAGAAATATTTATTGTTCTAGGCCAATACCACCCAGAAGCATCTGAAAATGAAGGATCTTCAAATTTCGGCTCTGCCAATAGACAAGGCAGCTTTGACTCCAAGTCTGGCTATTCTTACTAAATCATAGAAATATTTTCGTGATGTACCTGTTACATTGTTCACACAATATTTTAATAATTTACTTATTTGAATGTTTTCTATGAAAGAGCTCAGGCTGTTTCAACTTGAATTATTAATGAGTAATTGAGAATTGAAAAGTGACAATAAAATCTAAACTCCTTAAAATTTTATTTTTCATATTTTGTTAACCCTTTTTTATTTGACAAAGTATTATTGTTATTTATGATACACTAGCTATTGCCCCTGGCTTCTATTATACATATAAACTTTCCTTTTGAATCTCTCTATCTATTAAAAATAACCCATCAAAATTTGTAGTTTGCCCATTGTTTAGTTTTAAAGATTTAAGCGTACATAATATAACATACCGACATAGGGACAGAGAAAGCGACTTAGCTTTATACGATGTTGTGATGATACATATTTTCATAGTTATAAACGATTTCCTAGTTCCCCAAGCAACTCATTTTAATCCTATAGTTCTCAGACTAAAATTATACCAATTTATCACACAATTTCGAAATATTGCAGCGAATTCTCACGTTGTTCAAATGGGAATTAGCCTCAGGAGCACGTAACAGGCTCATTAGTTAGCAATCACATACGTTATCATAATAACAACAATCAAATTGTTGCCTTGACTTACTAACGGTCATTACTCTAAATATAACATTTGGTTGGAATATTTCTAAATCATTTTTATTGTAATGGAAAAGGACGTGAGTGGGTGTGAATTTGTACGGTATAAAATGATTTATAATTATTATTTTATTTGATTTGTTTCACTATAGATAGCGTTACACTCGTATAGTTATCTGTGAATTTTGAGGGCCGAGCACGCATTGGCACGAATTGGTCTCGCACCGGAAAAGCTACCACACCCCCACAGAGGATTGGCGTGATATATCTATATAGCATGAGAATGTTACTGTGATTCCTTCGGTAGTAGAGAAGAAGGCCCGTATTATAATAGAATCTCTGCTAAAAAAATCAATCGTATAAAAATGGTTGTTCGGATATGAGTGGAATTTTTCTCAAATATATATTAAAACATGTGGTAAAATTAAATGCAGTTAGTGAGTTGAGCTCCAACCATCTATCCAGAATCAATAGTAAATTTTTAATTAATTTTAATAGTGTGTCTTTTTAAATCGGCATTTAACAATGAAGAGCAAATGTTAAGTCAAAAATATTTGCTATTTAAATTTTGTAGGCACTATAAATATATATTTTGATTGAGACACATTTATTCTCAAATATAGAATAGATGGATATACTTTTATTACAGGGGATCTTAATGAATTGGGACATAAGTATCTGAATTAATTGAGGCATAAGTATTTTACGAAAATAATTTGAATGACATTATCATTACAAACACCCTCATTTAGAACTTAATATGACAAGTTTAAGAAGTATTCTATTGAATCTTGATGTATGGTTTCTATAGGTTTGGTAAAAATATAATCTTTCATGACCAAATATTATGTAAATGCTATTAGAACAAGAATTTTAATAACTTTTTCTATTGTGTTGTATCGCACAGAGGTATTACTGAATGTTCATATCCTGTAAATGTCCATTGTAAGACCTTACTTTTATGATTTTTTCTTATTACTTCAATATCGATTTGTATGTTTGTGTGAAATTGTAAGAATTAGGTGAATCTACATTTATACTATATTATTTTTATTGAGTTACTTTCAGTTTTTATATAACGGATAAAGGGTACCCTTTGGCATAATGTTATAATCCTTACAATATTATACTACACTACCATAGACGGCGGTCTTATCATTTAAGATTATTATTTTTCACGCAACTAAAGCATTGTATATGGTAATGATATAAGATGAAAGTAGGTTATAAGCATACTATAATGAATAATACAGGTTTTGTACACATAGGGATAAATTAAAAAAATATATTTACAAAAGAATTTAATTTTATTCATAGAATAAATAAATCGCGTTTGGATCACTGGATCAATGACTACAATATTAGAGTATTTTCTATCACATTTCAGTTATTATTATTGATATAATATCACTTATTTCGCGAGCCTCGTTCACTTATAAGTAGTAAGTGGTAAGTAAGTACATTTCACAAATAACGACTAAATAAGAGCAACATTAAGAGTTTTAACTAAGAAGAAGAATAATCAACGATTTCAATATTCAAGTTCAAGTTCAAGTTCAAGTTTCAAAAAGAACAAGTTCAAAGATTTAACAATAAATTAATATTTGAACTTCTGTTTAAAGTATGGACGTTTGAAAATAAACGAATACTATTTTAAAATGAACTTTGGACTGATAGAGTATTTCAGTAGGAAGGGAGGGGAGATGATATCACCTTGTTAGCAATATACGCTTGAAAATATCCATAATTTTGGATATTTTTCTAGCTTCAATGGGATTAGGATATAGGTGGGATAGTGGGATGGTGGGATTGGAAGCTCGGATGGGTCAGGGATATGGGAACAATAACACTCAATAGCATTATGGGACACATGACAGCACAAGCTAATCTTTTTCAAAAGATCTAAGTTTTTTAGTATCACAATTATAAGACCTATTTAATTTAGTCGTATTATACTGGACTGTACTCAACGCATTACCACGTACTATCAAATAGCGGGAGTTGCCTTTTTAAATCTAGAATCGTCTGAAACCGGCTTGCGCGCGAGCGTTGTAGTTTTGCGTGAAGGCGGCGGCGCCGGATGAACCTCCGTATTTGGCTGGGTTGTACTGACCTGGAATAAGGAAATGCATCATCAATATACGCTTATATTACAAAAGCAATTGTATGTCTTATAGACATTTAAAACGGTTTTTAAATCATTCCTCAAACCTCCCGAAGATCTATTTATATACCAGAAGTGTAATTATATGTATATTTTGAAGATATACTCGTATTGTTGGCATAAAAGAAATGTCTATAGAAAATATTCCAAAAATCACCTAAATGTAAGACCTTGTACGTATTGCAATTTCAGTTTCATATAAACTTCTATGTTGATTTCTCAACAGAAAATGGCAACTGTAAATACAAGGAAATACCACAAGATGCACCTTATCGCCTTTGTAACTCATTATTCATGCATTTCAAATTCATACATCTACAGTACAGATAAAAATGAATCTTATATAACACTAGTTAAAGTTACATTGGGCTCGTACAGTGAAACGAGAGCTTTTTCAAATCTTATATTGTTGCGATACGCAAATTTAGACTTTACCCCGCTTGACATAAGGGTACAATTATAAATAACCAATAATGTTATAGTACAGTGAAAGGTCAGAAACAAAGATGTATAGTGACCCTGAACATCTAAAGTCTATTACCGAGTGTAAATTCTTTAATGATGCGTGTCAGACGAAATAAATTGCTAGTTACATAAACTAGTTTGAGCTCCTGACTTTATTCATGTATTTAATATAAAGTTCTTTCAATAATGAGATTGTAATTATTTTTTTGAAGGAAAGATGATGTAACACCTATTGCAGTAATAACTTTATATATTAAACATTATAGCTTGATAATATATAAAATGTAAAAGAAGCTTACATACTGATCTATGATATCACTATAATGTAGTAATATGCAAAGAAAATATAATTTCGATTAATTTTATCCCCATGGACATAAAATAGAGAAATAAAGTTTGGACCCTGAAAAATGTATTTTGACCGCGCGGGTGAAGCTGCGGGCTACAGCTAGTTGTAAATATGTATACTACAAATGATGTAACTAATATAATGTTGAACATCAAGAGCTCTAACGCAATACTCGGCATCGAAATAAAATAATCAATTTAGTGTGTACAATATAAATACAAATTTTATATTCAATAAATTATAGGCATTGAGATAACCGAACCTATGACCTAAGCCTATTTCGCCACACGCATTAAGCTACGCTATCTTCCTGACATTTCATATTTATGAACATTACATAAGTAAGAACCTTAAAATGATATCTAATAAAGTTAAATAATTTAATAATCCATATTATTTCATAGTACAAATATCATTAAGCGCGTTGAACTCTTTTCCTTCTGGACATGTTTATAGGGCGATATGACTTTTGAAATGTTTATTTTTTCTTCAATATTTTTTCTGCAGAGTCAAGTTTTTTTTTGAAAGTCATAAAAGCTCAAAATGTTTGTATTTACACCCGGTCCCAACTCGGAACATATCCATTTAACACAAACCAAACCATCAAATGATGATTTATAAACGATAAACTTTAAAGAACTATTGTAACGATCGAATAAACCACTACATAATCCGACTCTACTAATATTATAAATATGTAAGTTTGCAAGTATGTATGGATGTACATACATACATTGTATGTGTATGAAATTTGGTACAGATATAGATAGTTTGGATTAACACATCGGCTATTATTACCCAGGTATCCCGCGAGAAACGCCGCGGGTTTTAGCTCGTCTAGTCACTATGTCAAACAAATCTTACCATCATCAATGATGCCAGCGGCTTCATCGCGGGCGTTCTGCTCAAGAGCCTTCAGGATGGCCTCGGGGGTGGGTGGTGGAGTGGGGAAGTGGGCGCCCTGGGGTTGGAAGCCTCCCTGGTTGGCGGTGTAGCTCACAGAGTAGACCTGGCCATCATCACCGGTGTACTGGAAGCCACCTTGCGCTTCGATACCGTCAGCCTGGAATATGTCGTTTGGTTTAATAATGAGTTATTTAGGTTGTATTTTAAACCTAGTTAATAGCATTATACATTTATAAGTGATATACACTTGTATGTGAAGAAAAAATTTGAACGTAAGTAACTTTGTTAAGCAGTGGTGGCTCAGTGGTGAGGACCTCGGACTTCAAAATCGATAAGTCGAGTTTCGAGACCGGGCGAGCGTGCAAGAAAAAAATAGATTTTTCTATATATCTGCAAATGTGGATAACACCACCACTGCTCACACGGTGAAGGAAAACATCGTGAGAACACCGGCATGTCCGAAAATTAAAAGTTCGACGGCATGTGACATCTGCCAACCCGCACTTGGCCAGCGTGGTGGATTATGGCCTGAACCCTCATACCCTGTGTCCCAGCAGTGGGAACATATATGGGCTAATGATGATGATGAATTTCGTTTGTAACTATGTGTTTTAAATTTTAATAACTACTTAATTACTTAATAGCGGCATCCTTACGTAAAAAACACTATTTCAGAAATTTCATATTTTAAAAGAAAATTGACTTTTTTGTTGAACCCAAGCGAAACCGGAGCCAAAAGGTTGCATATTAACTACACTGGAGATTGAAGATGCATTATCTCCATAGAAATTCCATTCTGAGGCTCTATCATACAAGTAAAGATCCTATTGTTCTCACGATTGAATCGCATTAAAACAGTTATAGGTTCTACATCCAGTGATTGGATAACGATGACATATTTATAGCTTCAATTATTTTTAGTAGCTGTTGAATTGTGATGACTATCTGAATCTATAAAAAAATGATGGCATCGAATTCTTACTTGTATATAAAGCAAATAAAATAATTAATATTAACAGCTAGTTATATGTATAAGTAACAGACAAAGGGTCTGTCTGGTGTAATTAAAATAAATACATGAAACCTTTTTGTTATGTATTAAATTAATATTAAAGCGAATTTAATGGATTACACTACGATTAAGTTTATTTTACTTGTAATTAAGATTATTTATGTTATTTTTTAGCTTCGAAAAAAAAAATTCGAACATGAGGTAGGATTTGAACCCGCGTCCTTCACGGTTTCGTTGCCTTATTTTTGAAAACGAAGTATCGTTATGTATATGAACATAGTAGCTTAGCATAGCTTGGCCTATGAAGTATGCACAAGTTGTATACTTTAAGTATATCTTCTGATCCTTGAAATGTAAACCTCTTATGATTTATTTCCATACTAAACGATGATATTATGCAAACAATGATATAAAATTATTTGACCTTAAAGTTATTTCAATTTAAATATAATTAATTTCTGCCATAGTAATGAATAAAATAATTAATGTATTATTTTAATAAGTCAGAAAATATACGTAATAAATTTGAGATCTCATACATTTGACGAATACAATATATTATGAGAACACGTTACATTTAAATACATATTTGTATTCCCTCGCAGAAAGTGAACTCAAACTCAAACTCAAACTTTTCTTCTCCACCCTAAACCGTTACAAGCGTTTATACCAAGAAAAATCAAAAACTCTATTTAAATGAATCTTTGTATATACAATAAAACAATATAAATCATTAGCTACCTGATAACTAACATACTCAAAAACATTCAAATATCAATATCAGTTCTTACTAATTCACCACATCATTTAAATACTAGACCGTTATGGTTACAACAATAATTAATATTATATAAATTAAGACAATTTTATCGTAAAATATATCGAATTCAAAACTAACCTTTCCCAACAGATATCGAAATTAGAAACATATAATCGAAACGCGGCCTTCGTGAATAATTAATTATCACCATTTGACACATATCCAATGTCTAATGATGACACTATAAATATAACTCGGCATAATTTAAAATAAATTACGCATAATCATCGTCCCTTGCGTTACAATACATCACAAAATGTTAAGGTTGCGTAAACCGACATTTGAATAGGTCGCCACGAGGTGGTCACTGACCTTTCGCGATTGCCTCTTTATAGGAAATTTGTTTGGCCTTGGAGTAATAGACTGATACTAGGTCTCACACCTAGTATACTAAGTCAAACAGGTCAGTAACAACTGTGTTAGAATTAGAATCTCTTTAGGATTCACACATAAATATAGATTTATTTATTATCCAAGAAATTATATATGTATGAAAAGAGATAATTTCGCACAAAAGCGTTTTAGGCCTATCTTACAAACAGTGCAATGAATATAACAAACTCTGTTATATTCGAAGAAATATATCAGAAAAGAAATGGGACAAAACCACAAGCAAGCACTAGTTTTATATTGGTTTTTTCATATGGAAATTGGTTGTAAAATATATTTTTATACATATTTTGTCATTCAACACTAAACGGAGTAAAATGTTAAACCTACTATCATCAATAAATTATGCTAAATTTCACAATAATACTAAACATGTGATGGAGCATTAGCTTAAGTTAATAAGCAATAAGATAAGTGATGTAAACCATTAAGTGTTTAGGAATAGCTGTTAAATATTAAATTTAGAATTCATATTATGTAACAAGATGTAACCGAGATTGTCATTGCTAAAAGCTACGACCGTGAATTAAGCTTTCCTATTGCACTAGCATTAATTTATAGATGTGTAGACATACTTTCATTTAAGATATGTATGGAGATTGAATTTATCATATTTATTATGTATTCGTCAATATGTATATCGATAATATAGTGAAGTGATTCACAGATATGAAATGTTTGCGAAGTAAGTTTATTTTTTAATTGTAGTTTATATTATTTAAATGTAATTTATTGTTTACTACCATCATTAGTCTTTGTAAATAAGACAATCAAACACTAAATTGTTCTGATATAATAACGTGATTATATCGAAATGATTAAACATCGTTTTGCCATGATCCATGATCATTGCTCCACGCTAATCACTTGTTTCAAAGAGTTATCCTACTAAACCGACAATGTATATGATTTAAACAAATAGTCTCACCTCACGGCCCTGCTCCTCAGCCTTGATGCCGTTTTCGGTCTCGTAGTTCCACCGGTAGGAGTCCTCTTTGACCTCAGAGTCCAAAGCGATGATACGCGCGTTCTTTTCGAAGCCAGCTTGCGGCCGGTTCGCCTCGTAGTTGGGCAGGAAGGCGGCAGCGGCGAAGCCGACGAAAGAGGCGATAAGGAGCTGTGGGAACAGAAATTTAAATTTAGAATTTTATGTGTTTCGATTTTATATCTGTGGTAGATTCAATGATTTTGACAGATGCAATAATCGAATTCGTTGTTTTTGTTTTACATGAAGTAAATTATGACAATGTCCTATATTTAAATTGAATTGACTTTGAAATCAAAAATAGCTTTAATTTACGTGCATTTCTCGACGTTCTGTTACAAGTGAATGATCTTGTCACTAGTGCATACCCGCCGTAATGAACGACGACTATCAAATTGCAGAGTTAACTGTTCAGATTTTATATTTGTTTGTTTGTTATGTATAAACTATTATTATACCATTACTGTAGTAAAAAAAAAATTATTAATAGATTGATTTGCTGATGATGGGCTCATTAAGTTTTTATAAATATCACAAGTGAAAATGTAATATAAAACATGTATTTTATATTAACGAAACGTATGCAGTCTATGTTATGACTTGTATTTGAACAAACTTGCAAAATATTAATAGAAATCAAATAGGAAAACACACTTGGGTGGACCTTTACAATTATATAACATCATGTTAAATGTTTAGGTCATAATTTAAAAGTACTGCATACGATATTCGCACACTGTAATAGAGCCTTTGACCTCTCGTAATATCTTATTACGACATATATACGCGGTAAGGTTAATCGCATATTTGAATCGAAATATATCATTGATTGAGTTTGTAATTGATAGCTTTTTGTTCAATCTAAGTTTTTAACAATTATGTATTTATGATATTTTTTTTGTATGAATATTTTACTGTATTTTATAAAGTTGTGTGGATTTTTCATTTCACGTGAACAGCATTAGGAATGACTTTTAAAATTTAAGTTCTCGAAATTTTGGTGTGGGATTCCAGTCGCGCCCACCTTATTCTATTGTTTCTTTAATTACGCGAATATATATTGTTCTACATTGAATCACTAAGAAACGTTACAAGTTAGGTCACCTGAATTGTATATTTAGTTTTATTTATAGAGATATGTAAATTTGGATACTAAATTTTGACTGACATGGAGTTCAAAGTATAATTAGGGGATATGGAGAATTTTTTATTTAATTAGTTTACTGTTAAAAAGGACGGTCTATTTTTATGATAATATTATTTTAGGTATTAAAATAATTGAATTATATTGTTTATGATATCGTTTAGATTATTTTTGGCTACCTCATCAATTTTATGAGATAATATATTATGTATATACAAAATACATATATTAGTTTATAAAATAGATTATTATCTTGCTTCTAACATTTTTAAATATTTTGCTTTACAAATAAGGATTTTTTAATTCAGTATAGACTTAAAAGTATTTGATTTTGCTATACTTTTTAAATTACTATTTTATTAAATAAATATAATTACAATCATTAACATTAATCGGAGCAGAATTTTTATCAAGTTGAAATAATGTTTGATGCTTCATTTCAGAATTTCTTACAAAGCCTATAATCACAATTGAAATATTGCTTTGATACGATGATAATGATGAATGTGATGATGAAATATTACTGATTTTTTATTGTATATTATACTCACCACCTGCATGTTGATAGAGGTCGGAGTTAAATCTCGAATGATGTTATTCGCTTTGCGTCGTCGCTCTTATATACATACGACGCGTTACAAAATTCATACTAGATTATAATGAAATAGCTTTTCCCAATAAATATCTGAACTTTAGACAGTTTTGCGTAAGTTTTTTTTTTCTGTGGGCTTATGCATATGACTGTAATTGTATCGTAAATTTTTAGGGGGCCTTGGCTGTACGGTGTTTCAGATTGGCTGTTAAATGGTCGATTAAGATAAGTATCGATATGATATTAACAGTACTTGAGGATTTGTCTGAGTTTATTTTGGTTAAATGTTAGAACAAAAAGATCAATGCCTTCCCAATATTGTGCGAATATTGACGACAAAAACATATTTAACTAATTTTATAATTTTTTTACGACCTAGTGAATTATTTTTAAATACTACTATATTTTTATTATACTATGGAAAATAGAACATCTAACTATTTATATATTATGTTTTATGAGACAGAGTCCATAATAATTGTCGTTTCAGAAACGTATCTTAACTATATTCTTATTAGACAATAGAAATTGGAACATTCGTACTATTTATATATTATGGTTTATGAGACAGAGTCCAAAATAAATGATTAATTTTCGTTTTAAATGGTCAGAGCTTTTCAGAAACGTATCATAACTCTTGCCCTATATTTTAGGCATCGCTTCAAACTGTCATGTGTATTTACAATGAGATCTTTTTTTCATTATTACGTTTGATGATTTAATTTTCTTTCTTTAGCTGCAAATAAAATGGTGTTGCCATCTTACTTACTTACCATTATATAATAAAAAGTATGAATTTATAAAGTTATCAAGGTATATACAGGTATTTTAAAGAAATTGCTATTTAACCAGATGTTGAAAATTTGAATGTTTATTTTCTGGGGTTAAAAATTAGAACTGTTCACATGGTAGGCGTCGGGGTTGCTTGCTTTTAATGTATCTTCATATTTATGAATAATCACTACACAGTATAAAACAAAGTCGCTTTCTCTGTCCCTATGTCCCTATGTACGCTTAAATCATTAAAACTACGCAACGGATTTTAGTGAGGTTTTTTTTAATAGATAGAGTGATTCGTGTGCATCAACTGCTCAGAATTTAACGCGTGCGAAGCCGCGGGCAAAAGTTAATTATTAATAAATTATTATCAACCAATTAAAATATTGTTAAAGATTTATTACAATTAAATATGAATATAATGAAATTTATTGGCCATACCTAAAGTAAGATTTATTAAAAATTGTATTAAATTTATTATACTGGCATTTAGATTTACAAAAAATGTCAAAAGGGAATGTAAATTACGTGTTTTAATATTAAACATAAATAAATAAAATTAAGAACAATGCAGATGTTATATTATGTAACCATAGTTGTTAGTCCAATAACATGGCATATTATAAAAGATTTTTTAATTTATTATTAAAGGTTTTACGTGCGTTATGTAGGGTAATATTAAACAGTCTTAAGAAACACTTGTATTAAGATGGTAAATGGTCCCCGTGTTATAAGGAGTCAAAATTGTTTCTGGAAGAAAACTAATTAAATGAAAAGAAAAAAGGGGTCTACTTTGCGATTTGTGATGTATGTATGCTTAATCGGAACATTAACAATTTGAGACTGAACCTAGATATATATTAAGAAAAATTGTGGTCTTACTACATAGCAATTTCTTCCAGACAACTAAATGAACGGAGAGAAGCCAAAAATAAGTAGAGGAGAGACACAGAGCATAAATTCATATTTACTTAACTTTTAATCTTATATATCATAAATCTGTAATAACTAATTGATTCATAACTTATTATTTTAATATCAAAGAAGCATTAACATTTATTAAAACGTCACTTGTAAATAAACTTCCATTAATATCAGCAGAAAATTATATAATATTTTACACATTTTGATAAGAATTTAAACTATTATTAGATGGTAGATATAATTTAATTATAATGATATGTGCAATTAAAGTATTTACTATGTATACATTCTATAATACGTTGAGTTTAAACTGCCACATGTGTGCGACTTAAATTTTCATTCATAAAGAATTGATGTGAGGAAAATTTCCCACTTGCTATCACTACTTTATGTTTTTAAATTTCTTATTTCCAAAGCAAAATTGTGTTTCCCTCCAAAGCTTTTATATTATTTTACAACACTAGCATGATATTTGCAAAAATCGTGCATTTAAATTTGACCAAAAAGTTGTTAATTATATCAATATTGTCTCACCCCCAGGCCTAACAATGAAATTTAGAAAACGAACTCTAGCGCAACCTTACAAATATTTTACAGAGATTGCAAGCAAACCCACGCTAAACGCTAGTGTCAAAGGACAGGTGATAGGACCCGCATGCCATATCATCCGTTTCGTAACGTAACAAAGTTCAATGTTAAAGAGCCTACTTTTTCCATTCACTGAGCTCCGTTTGTGTTTATTTCATGCTATAGACTTCCCGTTTCTATATCTGTTGGTTAAGTACAATGGTTAAATGGTAGCGAGTTCAATTCCAATTGAAAATAAGCTTACGCATTGCTATGATAGTTTAACATAAACGAACTCTATAGAAACAAATGAATAGGCCTAAAAGAGTCCTCTTTGAAACGAGAACTTTCCATAATTTTAAGAAGTACAGTTTAAAATATATTCAATCTAAACCTAAATTGACCAATAATGGTGCCCTAAAATTTAGTATGAAGTATGTAAGTAATAAATTTAATATATAAGATGTATTAAAAAAGAGTGTAGACACGTGATAAATTCAGTTCATTTCCTTGAATCTAACTTAATATTCAATGTTATTTATTTCTAAAAACACTGCCACAATAATTATATGCTAAAGACATATTCAATACAATAGATAAAGGGTAACATTTATGATCACTATTAAAAACACAATATAAAAAATTAATCAAAAGTAATCTATTAATAATAACATATGCAACATTACAAATTACTAGCTGCGCCCCGCGGTTTCACCCGCGTAATTCTGTATCCCGTAGGATTAGCGGGATAAAATGTTGCCTATGTGTTATTCCAGTTGTCCAGCTGTCTACGTACCAAATTTCATTGCAATCGGTTCCGTAGTTTTTGCGTGGAAGAGTATCAAACATACACACATCCTTACAAACTTTCGCATTTATAATATTAGTAGGAGGATACTACAAATTAATCACCAATATAAAAATTTGTACAAATCACAAGAGAAGGCATGATAATTCTTATTGTACCGTAATAACTTATATCATATTTAGTTCTCACATTCTAAAAATAGAAGAAAGGTCATTATTTTGCTCAACAGTGATATTTCGGAGTCCACGCCCTAGAGTTCCATTAAGCCATTGCATTAGGTACTGAATATTCATTATTTAGTCGATTTTTTAAGGACAATTAATAGTATATGATAAATTGTTCTAATTTGAAAACAATTAATTTGGATGTGATTTTATAATTCACTAGCGGTCTGCCCCGGCTCTGCCTGTGGTATATCCCACTATATATATATGGTATATGTGACTTAACAAAAACGTTAAAAAAATCTCAACATAATTGGTCTAGCCGTTCTCGAGTTTCACGCTCAGTTTCGCATATGGCGATTCATTTTACTTGTATATATTTGTTTAGTTTAAACCTAAATATATAATAGTACGTACTCATCCTGCATCTACACTAATATTATAAAGAGGAAAACTTTGTTTGGTTTGGTTGTAATGAATAGGCTCAAAAACTGCTGGACCGATTTTAAAAATTCTTTCACCATTCGAAAGCTACGTTATCCACGAGTAACATAGACTATATATGTACCACGGGCGAAGCCGGGGCGAACAGCTAGTCATTAATATAGTGCAGCTGAAACATTAAAATTTTCTGTCGTATCAGGAAATAAGTCATCCTATTTTGATTATTTTATACAAGCTTTAACCCACTGCGTAACTCGCGGGGTACCCCAAATAAAAGTAGCCCATGTGCCAATGTGCTAATCCAGATTATATATATAATAATTTATCTCTATACCTTTCATACAATCCAGAGGAAAAAATTGGCCAATATTGTAAATCAATTCTACTTACTGGGAAAACACTGTTATATAATCCTGTATATAACTTACATTTAAACAAATAAGTTACGATTATTCTAAGTAAAGAGGTATTAGGTAAGTGTTGGTTTATGAGTCTATTTATTTATGAACACTTTATTGTATAATGGACAGATATACATTAAAAAGCAATTACACAAAAATCTTCACTCTGAGTATTGGCGGCCTTATCGCTTTGAAGCGATTTCTACCAGGCATATTAGAATATGAAAAGATTTAATATACTATGTGTATAATAATGAGGAAATGTTTCTTTTATTTATTTTAAAAACAAGTAAGCTGTGAAATTACTGAACTGATTTAAAACTTCATTCACCACTTTATAGGTACACTATACCTAGACTAGCCTATATTTATTTATAATCCCACCACCAATCAGGTCTATTTTATATTACATGTATCACTACATAATATAAAAAAGTCGCTTTCTCTGTCCCTATGTCGCATTGTATGCTTAAATCTTAAAAACTACGTAACAGATTTTAATGGGGGTTTTTTAATAGATAGAGTGATTCAAAAGAAAGGTTTATATGCATAATAGCATCAACTACTCTAAATTAACGCGTGCGAGACCGCGGGCAAAAGCTAGTAAGTAACAGTTAAAATAAACTAACAGTTGAACCTGTTGAGCCTCAATATTTAATTACTTCATTATGATTGATATACATTTCAATAAATCATAATCATATTACCGCAACCAAACACCAATGTACGAACGCAAATCTCTATTGTGTTACGTTAAACAACCTCGGGGGTCAAATGGTTGGGAAAGACAGGTTTCGTGTGACCCGCGATTTATTTTAAACTATTCTAACCAGTTAGACGAAACGGTTTAGTTTTCGTGGTTACTGATACATACTGTGACATTTGATTATGTTTATTCAAGTGTTTTTTTTATATTTCATACACTGCAATGTATAGCTTATAATCTTTAGAAATTAAAAATTTCTGCACCATCGGAAGAGACTAGTTGCCCACAACACAGGGGATCCTAGTGTGGGAACTAGTGTATCTTTATAAAGTGCCAACTATTTATATGCCATTTCTTTTGATTGTATTTGATTGTATTGTTTAAATATGGAATAAAATAAATCATTTAAAAAAAAAAGTAAGTTCGCCCCGGCTTCGCCCGTGGTACATGTATTCAACTTCACAGAGTGACATAGGCTGTCACTCTGTAAAGTTGCAGCTTGACAATGATGAAAGAATTTTTCGAATCGATAGAGCAGTATTTGTGTGAGAACGTGACAAACATACAAATAGTACATAACATATTTGACTATGTTTATTCTTCAATATGAACTATTCCTCCTTCCTTTTCATTAATATTAAAAATATACTACATTTGCACTATGACATAGTATTTAGATACATGCTAATATGCATCCCGTACGTTCCAGTAGTGCTTATGTGCTTTGATAGACTAGTGAATCATATTTACGTTATATGTACTAAGAGTCTCGGTAGGTACGAGATTTTGTTAAATAACTACATAATTAATATACTAATTCACAACATCAATTCATGTTATAAATATATCGTGAAGTGATGAATTATGAAATGTATAATACTCCCATAAAATCAAACACAAATATCCTATGTCATATTTTATATCGTAATCAAATTTATTCCAATACCATCATCAAGGCTTGATTGACAAATTATTATTCGAAAATATACATGTTTTAATGTTTTATATCTATTGGGAGAATCAATTTGTATCGAATTCTGTGAAATTTTAATACATAGAACGCAAAGATGATAAAAGCAGTGGTGGTTCAGTGGTGAGAACCTCGGACATGACAATTGATAAGCCGGGGATCGAGACCGGGCGAGCATGCAGGAAATAAATTGTTTTTACAATTTAATTGCAGGTAAATTGGAGGAAACCGGTGAAAAAAGAAAAGAAAATGTCCGAAAATTAAAAGTTCGACGACATGTGACATCAGCCAACCGGTACGTGGCCAGCGGGGTGGATTATAGCCTAAACCCTCATAGGAGGCCTCTGTCCCAGCAGTGAAATCATATATGGGCTGATGATGATGATGATGAAAGGTGGACGAACTGGCTGAAATTTGGCATGCAGATAGTCACTATGATGTAAATATCTGCTAAGAAAGTATTTTGATAAATTGTACTATCAATAGGATAATATTATGGAAATGGCTAAGATATTGAGCTAATAATAAATTAACCGTGACACAACAACTTCAATACTATGTACTTTCGTTTTTCAATAGGCACTAAGCATATGTTAATTGCATATAGCAATTCAATATGTTTGTGCATTATTATTTCGAGTGCAATATAATTTATGACATGTACACCTATTATCATTAATTAGGTAAGCGTTTAACCTAAAACAATTACTCAATTGAACATTGTAACAATAAGGAAGTGAGGAAAGCGTTTGCAAGAAGTTTGTAAACGCCATATATCATATCTTCTTACAACAAATACGACATGCTATGCCCAATTATTTCAACTAACTCATACACGAACTCAAAAATAACATAACCAGTATTGTTATTAATTTTCACTTAACATTTTTTATTTATTGTCACCTGTCTGTCTGACAATCAAGTTGACATTTATTTTTCGAACTTTCTCAGTCTTGGACTTTTTCTAGTTCCCATGAAATGTCCGGGATATAAACTATCCTATATACTTTCTCTGTACAAAAATTTCATCCACACGTTCCTAAGACTAGCGCGTTCAAGCAAAAATACTCTACAACTCTATATATAGATAACAAACAACTAAACAGAATAGACACAAATGATTATATTATGATTACATATTGGAAAATTACATCAAAAAACTGAATATCTTCTAATACTTAACCGAAATGATGTTTACAAGTAACCTTTAAAAATAATGAAGCACTGCGTTAACCTCATGCATTGTTTAGATGTTAAGGTCGCGTTGGAATATTATAAAAATAAATTCTCACGTTTTCCGTCTGTCTGTGATCATTGATAAGTGAACTTATTTAAACAATCTATCGATTTTCTCATTGCCTTGAGTTCTCACATGCGAAGCATTTTTGTAATTAAATATAAAATGGTTCATTTTATGCAGTTAAAAAATAATAATTCTATTGTCTTTTAAAATATATTCAGCCGATGTGAGTGACTATTAATATATGTTCTCGTCTTAAAGGCTTAATAAGATTAATCAATAATTCTCACATATAATACAAATGAAAGCAGTGGTGGCTCAGTGGTGAGAACCTCGGACTTCAAAATCGATAAGTCGGAGTTCGAGACCGAGCGGAGCGTGCAGGAAATAAATTGATTTTTCAATTTATCTGCACATGTGGATAGCATCACCACAGCTTAAAACGGTAAAGGAAAACATCGTGAGGAAACCGGCATGTCCAAGAATCAAACGTTCGACGACATGTGACATCTGCCAACCCACACTTGGTCAGCGTGGTGGATTATGGCCTGAACCCTCATAGGAGGCCTGTGTCCCAGCAGTGGGAACGTATATGGGCTGATGATGATGATGATGATGATAATACAAATAGAAAGAAAGAAAGAAAAGAAAGAAAGAAACAAACATTTATTAAATTTAATTTTATTTTATTAATTAAAATAGAATAGTGTAGCTTTTACTAGAGATAAGTGTTTCAATTCGGTTCGATTCTAGACAATTGTCTTGATTTAGTCAGTTGCATCTAATTCAAATTCAAAATGCTTTATTGTGATTCACACGTTATAATAAAGATATTACATTATATAAAGTTCTACTGTGATCTGCTAGTGGCCTACATTTGTCAATTTTTACATAAATAATTTATAAATAATCATATATATACATATAGAGCATTATTTTTTTTAATCTAGTCTTTAGTGTTTAGTATAGTCTAACAATATATAAAATCATTAAATGTGCGGATCTGAATAATCATATAATTAATTCACAATCACCACACATCAGTTTCATATTATTGGAAAGAAACTGTCCGTCCATCGGTCGCTTGACGCGATCTAATAATTACATGTATAGGTCAGGATGGACAAATGCCGATGTAAATAGCAAAGATATTTATCCCTTGCTTATAATTTATGGCTCCCGGATATATAAAGATGGACGATGCAGCGCAGACCTTGACTGAAGCCCTTTACAGTCTAGTTACGCTTTTATAGCCACAATAATCCTAGCCTACTAATATTATAAATGCGAAAGTTTGTGAAGATGTATGTGTTTGTTTGTTACTCTTTCACGCAAAGACTACAGAACCGATTGCAATGAAATTTGGTACATAGATAGCTGGAAAACTGGAATAACACATAGGTAACTTTTATCCCGATATTCCTACGGCATATAGATTTACGCGGGTGAAACCGTGGGGCACAGCTTGTGTATACTAATACAACTGAAGAGTTTGTTTGTTTGGTCACAATTAATTACTTTTTATAGTGGATAGTACATTTAAAAGGTTACATAACTTCGTGCTACAAACAATTACGGAACATAAATGGAAAAATTAAATACGAAAAATGTCTTTTGAGAGCAGACGATGTGTTCCTTTATCAGCTGTATTAGTACAACAAGCCATCCGAGGAATTTGACCGTGAGCTTGGTGCAATAGGTAGCCTAACATCGAACCTGACTTCGATCCCAGGAGTCACAAAGAATGTGCTCGGTTTGACAGGAAGTAAAAATAAGATTTACGATAAGATTTAAAAATAAGACGTGGTCTTCTCGCTTAAGCAGCCATCTCTTCCAGACAACCTGGTGGACAGAGAAAACGCAGTATATATTAATGAACAACAGTCTCAAAATGAGACGGCAGAGAATGTCATTTACGACAAATATTTTTAAAGTATGTATTAACTACTATGTACAGTAATGCATACATACAGTGTTATTACTATCATATAAAATAATAATGAGATCATGGGATTAAAATGCAAATCATCATATCAAATTATAAAACTATACAAACAACCTATAGTCTCAAAGGAGCGTCTCTTATAAGTCGTAATTATACTATTAAGGCTTGGTTAAATTGTTTATTAAATTTATATTTCTATCAATGATTGTGTTAACGCTGGATAATTTATCCATTCTAATAAATGTTCATTGTGTAATTTAAAGTTTGCTTGTCTCACAAATTCTGTTAAAAGCATTATTCGAATAACATTATTTGATGATTAGCTTCCTGCACGTGGCTTTGCTTGCGTAATCAGTAGAAGTTTCCATGGAAATGTGATGCTTTATTGAGGTAAATAGTAGACTATGGCTTAAGTCACTGTCTAGCATCACCAGGCACAAAAATCTAATTACAAAATCACTCCAATGTGACGTGAAAGAAAGACAAATAAACAAACACAATTTTACATTTATTATAGTATTTTATAAACTGATTTCCGAATAAAAATATTGCCAAAAGACATCTTAAAGAAATTGAATGCAATAAATACTTTTTAGAGTTTGAGGCTGTTTTATTATATAAAATACTTATAACCTTCACAGTAATTTCCTTTATTCCCCCCATTAATCCTCCAGCGTTATCCCGTATCCAACAAGTGTCAATTCATTAGCACAGGCATATAGCCTCTGTAAAATGTATATGATTATGGGCGTTGCCGATCGCTAACCATCAGGCGACCCACCTGCCACATAAAATAATGTTTTTTAAACCAGAAATTTTTGACTAATTTGATGGAGGTCATCTATTTTTAAATAAATTCAAATTAATTTTTAAATACACTAAACGTTGAAAAATTCGAATTATGATGTTTATTCGGGACTCAAATCCTATTCTAATGTATCAATCAGGACAAGTTAAGCACTTTAATTACGAACTAAATGCATAGACAAGCATTTACAATAATAAATGGCAAACCTTATGTCAAGGAGAGTATGAAAAAAGCTCCTATATTATGATGAATAGCAAATGGGTGTGATGCTATTAATACGATAATGTGCTTTATAAGAATGTCTAATGGTCTGCAGGATAAATCAAGTACATATATTTGAGTTTTATTACTATCTGTATTATTTTGTATTATATTATCTGTGCTCTCTGTAAGTTGTTACCAACGTCTTATAAACGGAAGATGTACTTAATTCGATTGATTTTATTTGGTTTTTTTATTTGATAACTGCGGGTATTTTTGTCCTTTCCTCTCCGTGTGTTGACGTCATCCGTTTGTCTTTAGTAATGCATTTATTCGGTATAATAATATATTTAAAAACCATTAAATTCGTGTGAAGCCTAGAGTATCTACTATGATAGATTAAAGCGAAACGCACGGTATCGAAACACGTATACGTTTTTATTTAATCTAAAAAATCGTAATATATAAATATTACGATTTTTTAGATAGTAATATTACCTAGTAATATTTTAAACGCGAAAATTAATTACTATAAATGGATGTATGTATGGATGTTTGTTAATCTATAAAGGGTAAACTTATCGTATTTTGAGGAAATTTGGTACAGAAATAGATTATAGTCTGGATACTTTTGCATCGGGTGCCACGCGAGCAACACCGCGGTATAGAGCTAGCAGATTATAATTAATCTCAAAAACGAAACCGAAGGTATAAAAGTAATCCAATGCGATTATATAGCTTATATTTTTGCATTAATATCACATGAAACCTTTCAATTAATTTTTTAATAAAATGATTGATTTTAAATAAATTATTATATAATATGATATTTTATATAGCATTTTCTAAATAATAATATGTAACATTGTTGTAGTATGCAGTTCTATGTGTGACGCGCATCTAAACTAAAGTTTACTGTAGTCATAAATTGATTTTAATGCGTATAATTCAGAAATGACCTAACCTTTGCACTACGTGAGTCGTATGATTCAATATTTTATATAAAACAATCTCTTCTGACTCATTATTGAGGGAATATTTGTGTATTAGAATAAATCTGTAATCCTACTAATATTATAAATGCGAAAGCTTGTGAGGATGAGTGTATGTTTGTTACTCTTTCACGCAAAATCTACTAAACCGATTACAATGAAATTTGGTAGGTAGACAGCTGGTCAACTGGAATAACACATAGGCAACTTTCTATCCCAATATTCCTATGGGAGACAGACTTACGCGGATGAAACCGTATACCCGTTCAGGAGTAAATGTGACCCAAGCAAACGAACTTACAAAAATTTTTTTTTCTCATTAAAATATTTACAGCAAGATTGCCAAAATCGATACTATAATATGAAATAAAAAAAGTTGAGAGGTGTCAATGGACACCCGGATGGAACGAAGTTCCTTTCATTTCTATAACAAAGAGAGAGAGACAGACAGACAGAGAAACATGCGCACGTTTTACTATAGCAAACAATGTCGTTAAAACTTTTCGTGAGAATTCTTCCGTCTAGCCCCCTTTCACAACATGCGATAAGGAACTTTGTTCCAGAACTTCATTCTCATATATTTTAGAAAGAATAAATGTATTTTATACATATTGGTATTTACTTACTCACATACCTACTGGAGTTAAAACAAAAATAATTCTTTAACATTCCGAGGGTAGATGGCTGATAGAAGTACTGGTTTTATTTCTAAGTTTTAGACATGTTTAAATCTATGCGGCCATCAAAAGAGTTGGCAAATAAAAATTACTGATGTACAACATAATAATCATCTTGAATTATAATGTCACAGTTAATATTTCCTTAGACAGGTTTATTTTTTTTAAAGTTATTGTAAACACTACATAATTCGTTGGAAGACTTTGTATGTGGTAGTCGAGCACGCTTCGAATTGGGCCAGTTCGCATCGGGGAAGTGTCACACTCCCACAGAAGACCGCCGTGAAATAGGTCTGCTGTGTTTCGTTCGATGAGTGGGGGAGCCGGAAGCCAATATCCTTTTCCCTACCCTTCCCAATCCTTCCCTTTATTCATCTGGTCAATCCTTTCTTAAGTCAGAGAACTATGATCGGTCCGCCGCGCGCGCAGCACTAGAGAATTGAATCGGCGCGTGCTTGTGTCTCTGTCTCTGTCTTTTTAGTAAACAAAATATATTTTCTATAGTTAAAATTTGTGCAATACTTATTTTCATTCAATTCCTTGTTCCTATTGTGCAATTTAATAATATTCATATCAATAAATATTCTACCGAGAAAAAGACGTTGTCACGTAAAATCTTCGCCCGTAAAACCGACTTTACAGGCAACCATTTTTTTTTCTTTTCCAGGCTGAAGTCGGCAATTCATTGTATCGAATTTTATGTTTAGAATAAATCGCGTTTAAAATCTCTTATAAAGTCTTTAAATTTCATCCCGATTAAATACTCGGTTAGGATGAAACATAATTTCATATACATACAAAAAAAACGTTAATTTTTTATATTTTATCGAAACGTGCTATACGGAACCTAACGTGATACACGGAACCCTAAATACCGTTGTACAATACATGACTAATTCTGAATGGGTGTCGGATTCTCGCGATGTGGGATAATATCCTCTCGATTCGTGTCCTTGACTCTGCAAATATTGTTACGTTCCACTTGGTACAAGTTATTTATTTATTAACGGTATTTCGTATGTTCTTACGTTCGATTTTACGTGAGTTACATTTAGAAAAGACTTTTTAACGGGTTTTAAGCGCTATTTTATTTATTATGTTTTTCATTGTGACGTTACCAATACTTTAAAGCGACAGTGGTCAGGTCACGGAAAACTGATATCGAGTATATAAGATGTATATAAAAATCCAGTGTCATGATGTATATTCCCCATGAACTCTTCACCAACTCAACCGATTTTGATAAAATTTGGTCCAACTTAGGATATAGGATAATTTTTGTTTCGATTAATAATCCCAATAATTTATGATCTTAATATTTTTAATTATTACTCAGCCACAGCAAGTGGCCGGGTATGCTAGTAAGATATATAAGTCTCGATGGTCACACAAAAATATCTTTTAATGATATAATGAATAATCAATATAAAGAACAATTATTAAATTTAAAAAGTTCTATATGAACTGAATATCATCAAAGAATAAAAAATGGCGCTATTTTTACAATTTAAAACAAGACCTTGAACGAGTTTTACTTCATTTATCGAAGAATTTCTACAGTTGTTTTATTTTATTTTAAAATTGTACTCAAACATACCTAAACTTCAAATAATAAATACAAAATATGGATAAAATTAATCGTACATTTATCCTTACTTTCTAAGAATTATCTGAGCTGAATACAAATAACTCAATGTCAGTATTGTTAAATATAACTTGAATAAAATTATTTACCATGAGAAAAAGCACTTATAGCACTTCAATGCTATAAAACTAAATATTAAATCATTTTAACATATTTGAAGCACCAAGTGGACGCAACCAGATCGAGAGTGAAGACGACGAGGAATGTCGATTTATATCTATTACAATGGAACAAGTGGGCTGATAGATTCGTAATCACGGCCTTTGTTAGCGTTTACCTTAAAGATGTGTATTATAGATAATCGATAGATTGAAATTTAAACGGTTTTAAATTGCAGTCTATCGCTTATTAATATAAACTAGTTTCCCCCTGTTTCTCACAGAATTTAAGTCTTGTAATAAAATATTCAGTTATTATCAAATATTTATTCTTCCTCTATTAAATTTTTATTTCTTTTGTTGCTTTTTTGTACGACCGCTTTTGTGTGAGTGCTTTAAAGAATTTATTTATTTATCATAGAACAATACTAATATGGCAATATGCCTTTAAATTGCATATAATCGGTCCAAGAAAATAGATCAATTCATCACAGCAAATTCCTTCAACGCTATCCAACACATTTCTCGCTTAATAGTCGCCTGAAGCTTGATAGTATTAATATCAGTTAATCAATTAAGTTCGGTGATCATAATTGTAAGGACAATCTTCCTGAATAGCACTCGAGATCTTTTTTTTTATGTTACAGTCGGCAATGGAGCTGGTGGGACGCCTGATGGTAAGCGCTACCACCGCCCATGAACATTTGGAGAGGCATAAGGTCCATTGCCGACCTTACGCCTCTACAAATGGATTGCCGACTTTTTGGGAAGGGATTAAGAAAGGCTTGGCGATAGGAATAAAGGAAAGGACTGGGAAGGGTAAGGAAAGGATATGGGCCTCCGGCTCCCCCACTCACCGAACGAAACACAGCAGCATGCTATTTCACGCCGGTCTTCTGTAGGGGTGTGGTACTTCCCCGGTGCGAGCTGGCCCAATTCGAAATCGAGATTGTTCGTAATCCTTATATATAAATTCGAAAATAACTGTGTATTGTAACTCATGGCATTAAAGCTGAGCCTGAATCTTTTCACAGCCATTACACACAACAGTAACCTAATTCAGATTTAACTTTTTAAATTGTGTCTGTGTTTATTTTTTTTTATTTATTTATTTATTTATAATAATTAAAACGGTTTTACACCAATAACATTAATTATCAATTTTTACATTATATAACATCTCACTTAAATTTATAAATAATATATATGACACAATTACTATTAAATACATTACATAATTACAATTAATGACATTCAGATACAAGTAACAATATAAAATAAAGAAATTTGATTAGTTGTAGCTTTCGCAGAAGCTCAGACATGCCGATAACAAAGATCCCCATCTATCCGCAAACAGATCACATTCTGGGTTATCCTTCAGGAGAGCATTGAGCGCAGTAAGAGCGCGCGGAATTGGTGATGAAGCTCGGGCTGTCGTGTGAGCTGGCGGTATTGCTAAGAGCTCGTGCCTGCGCCCGCGGCAGTAATTATTAGGGACGAAAAATTTACACACCTCATCACTCAGATCGGTAGCGTCAATTTTCCCACGAAAAATCTTGCAGACGAAAGCTAATTGATTATTACTTCCTTCTGTACAACGTTCAGTGTTTAGCCTGTTTTGCTAGTTATGTGTGTTCTTATATGTGAATAAATGTATGTTTATGTCTATGTCTATCGGTCTGTTCTTTACGCCTAAATCACTGAAGCATTTTGAATAAAATTAGCACAGAAATTGTTCGAAGCTCAGGAGAGGACATCTAGAAAGCCCGTGAGAACAATTTAAAAAAAAATTTTGCCCTTGACTACGGGAGACAAAACCCCAAGTGGAAAACAAACGTACTTTTATAAATTCATCATCAAAAGTCAAATAAAAGAACAGAAAAACAACTATAGGAACATTTATTGCTACATCATCAGCAAAATAAACAACAAATAACAACAAATCCTAAAACAGTTAGTGATGGTACTCGTTCAGCTGCGCAGGCGCATACCCCTCTTGCTGATAGCCCTCGTTATAATACGTTTGGTGCTCATCGCGGTAGTGGCCTGTAACAAATCATAAACAAAATTAATTTGAATGAAATATTAAGAAATTGAAGACTCTCATAATCTCCAAACCAATTAAAATCATTATCGTCATAATATCCAAAAAAATCATGCCAGAATATAAGGTAACACCTTACCAACATTTGTAAAGACAGTTAATACTATAACGCGAATAGATTAAATTGATAGCAACAATGAATTATTTAACACGGATATCTAAACAATAATTTAAATAATTGAACTTGGAGGTTTTGAGGAAACAAGTGATTAAATTATTAAATTTAACTACACGTAACAAGGTTTTAGTAAACGAAATCATAATTCGTAACGGTTCCATGAATTTGATCATCAATGTCACTTCGAAAAATAATATTCACTTTATGCAACAGTATATGTCTGTCCGTCTCTTCTTTACACCTATACCAATAGCCAGATTTGCATAAAGGTAACCCCACCGAGGACGTTATAGTTTTTGATATATCTTAGTTCTGATACTCAGTGTGAGCACTGGAAACCGAAGTAAATGTGTCGGAATATCACAGGAATCCTTCTACGTTATAAAATATTTCCCCAGCAATGTCACCTCATTCATTTATTAATTAAAACTATTAGTACAAGATCCACAAACCATCATCAGCAATCCCGCTGGCTTCATCCCTAGCGTTTTGCTCCAGGCTCTTCAGGATGGCTTCGGGGATGGGGGGTGGCGTGGGGAGGTGAGCTCCCTGCGGTCTGAAGCCGTGCTCGTCAGCTGTGTAGGTGACGGTGTAAGTGTGGCCGTCGTCGCCGGTGTAAGAGAAGGCCCCTTCGGCTTGCGTGCCTTTGGTGACTTGGCCTACTTCTTGGGCTTTGATACCTGAGAATTTTTGGGATATTATAGTATTTATTTTGAAATTATGAGTTCAGTTGGTTATATAAAGTATTATGTTTTTTGGACAATAAATGTCCAGACAAAACTGGGAAGTTAGGTAGATGACGACTTTTACTGATTATAAGATCGTCAAGATTTATATGTAATAAATAACGGGCCATAACGCAAGAATTCTAGCAAATTCACTGATTCAAAATTACTAAAATATCATGTAGAATTTAACTTACACATTTTAGATTTAAGTAATGTGCTCAATAATTCTTTTAATAAAAAGCAAAGAAAACAACATTTATTTTACAGACACTTTTAGATACCAAAAAAAAAATAACTTCGTTCAAATTTAACGGAAACATTAATTAAACTCAATCAAAATTTATACATACAACGAAATTAATATGTGATAATATGATACTCACCATTTTCTGTTTCGTACGCATAATGGTAATTGTGGCCATTATTCTCCGAGTGGTAGCTCAGTATCTTGGCTGTCTTTTCGGCCAATGGCCGCTGGTAGCCGTGCTGTGATTGGTCGGGATAAACCGCGTGCTGTTCCACGCCCTGTGATTGGTAGATTTCCGTGTTGTAGTGCTCTGGTTGGTAGACTTGGGTTGCTGTTGCAGCAGCGGATGCCGCAATGATGGCGGTTATTGATGTAAACTGAAAAATGTTTCGAGATTTTGGTAATAATAAGAGAAAAATAAAATTACAAGTATAACAGATGTTTAGTTAAAATTATATTATGTATGTATGTATTAATTTTTTTATTAATTAATGTTCTACATTTAAAATTCTTAATATTCGTCATGGAATACAAACTGTTATTAAAATGAATTTAAAATGATTTTAAAACTAACCAATTTCATGATAAGTCCGGGTGTACTTGATTAGTTGAAGAGAAAAAAATTTCTTATCCGTCTTTGTACTGAAGTGTTTTTATATACCACTGCGATGAAGTCGCAAATGCTTTGCTACTGGTTACACCACTGTCAGTGCGAACTTGTGTCATTTCGAATTTTTATTTTATTTTTCAATTTGATTTAATAATTTACTTAGGAAACATGTAGTATCTTAAAATGGCAGCCTGCTGGTGGAACGCCTTCTTGGTGCTATGGCTTAGGTGTTATGGTATAACAGGCCATTTATTCCATTTATTTTGGTTTCCTTATTATCTTATACCTTTAAACGAGCAATTCTTGTATGTATATATATATAATTGGAATCTCGGAATCGGTTTCGGGGGCGATAAATCGATCTAGCTAGGAATTTTTTTTAGAAAATGTCATCATTCGTGTTTTATTCGTGTTTTTTTTCCTGACATCTATTGGTGAATAATAATACTATTTTGCTTCGTAGATAGCTGGACAACTGAAATAACACATAGGCACCTTTTTATACCGATATTCCTACGGGATACGGTGACGCAGCACGCTTACGCGGTTTCAACCGCGGGTCACAGCTAGTATAGATATAATAGAATATAATGAGGCCTACGTCCAGCAATGGACAGACAAAGGCTGAGAAGAAGAAGGAGAAGAATAGAATAATAATCCTACTAATATTATAAATGCGAAAGTTTGTAAGATGTGTGTGTGTTTGTCGCTCTTTCACGCAAAAACTACTGTATCCATTGCAATGTAATTTGGTACGTAGATAGTTGGACAACTGGAATAACATATAGGCAATTTTTATCCGGATATTCCTACGGGATACGGACTTACGCGAGTGAAACCGCGGGGCGCAGCTAGTAATAACAAATTAACTATTACGCTTAAGTGTGTTGTTTCTGTTCCTCTTGAATCTATTAAAAACATAAACAATACATGTATATTGCATACACTGTATAAATATTTTAGACATTTTAAATATTATACATAAATTAGCTGAAGTTCAAATCTTACACAGTCCGACACGAGATCGGTTAGGTAATATGAGATAACGAGATGCGCCCGACCACTGAGCAAGTGGAGCGGCCTTGTAGACTTACGAATTATAGACCTCCCACTGTAACTAAAAGTGGGTTGTGGGTTAGTTAAATGATATATTGTACGTCTATTTTTTAATGCCCACTTTCACGACAATTTTCTCTCGGTTTCTTTAATGATTTGATCTGAGTATTTATAATCCCCTTAATTAAGTCTTGTCAATATCCTTCTAATATAAATATCATATTATACATGCGAAAGTTTGTAAGGATGGATGTATGTGTATGTGTACGTCTGTTTGTTACTCTTTCACGCAAAAACAACTGAACCGTAGTAATAAAATAATAGACTGGCAGCGCCCCGCGGTTTCATCCGCGTAAATCTGTGTCCGAAATCTGAAAGAAATTTTTCAAAACGGTCCTGTACTTTCTGAGATTAGCGCGTTCAAACAAACAAACAAACTCTTCAGTTTAATAATATGCTTATAGATATATATTTTAATCCGTCCTCTCTATATCTTATGAACTCTTCTTAAATCTCACTCACACTTTCAAAGACGCCAAAATTCGTACTTCATAATGAGATCAAATGTTCGGAGCTTGTATAATTTGTAAAAGTGTACATACACTTGAAATAATTAACACAGTGACTCAGTGGTTAGCGCCGAGTTTCGTCACAGTGTATTGGGTCAGTTTGATATTTCTTCTATGTTATATGTAACTTAATTACTTTTTTAAGTGTATTAAATTTGATTGCATTTTTCGTTCTGTTAAGTTAACTTAAGTTATTCAATGTAGTATTTTTATATGGATACCAAGAGCTTATAGCTTTAAAGTATCACATTATTTCTTTCTTCCTCATAAAGAGAGAATGAGAGAGAGAAAAACTTAATAGTAGTACTAAAGATGAAATGATAATCAGTTTTTAAAATACTCATAAATATATGAATAAAATGAAAGTATAGGAAAAAATATCATAATACGAAATCACAAATCGTGGTGACAAACAATCAAATAGAAAACCATACATAGTATGAATCAGTACGCAATTAAAAACATCTATCTATCTATCAAACTAAGTACTTACTGCTATAACTGTTGACAATTATCATTGGAACAAGATGAGATTTAATCAAAGATTACAACTAAAATGGACAAATATTAAAAGCTTGTGTGAAAGCTCTTTAACATTGTAATAATTAAAAAACTGCAATTTCATATCCGCCAATAGTCACGTGATGCTGGGGTCACGCGGATGCTGTGTGCTGTACAAATATCTACATTGTAAAAGAATTTATGTAAAGCATCATTATACAATAAAATTTAACTCAGGAATATATAGATACTAGCTGCGCCCCGCGGTTTCACCCGTGTAAGTCCGTATCCCGTAAGAATATCGGGATAAAAAGTTGCCTATATGTTATTCCAGTTGTCCAGCTGTCTACGTACCAAATTTCATTGCAATCGGTTCAGTAGTATTTGCGTGAAAGAGCAACAAACATACACACATCCTTACAAACTTTCGCATTTATAATATTAGTAGGATAGTAGGAAGTAGGATAGCACACATTATAAATGGAGAATGGCTAAACCTAATTGCAATTTTTGCAATATTTAGTACAACACAGCTTTTCATAGCAGCTTTGTAAACAAAATAAAATTCAAAAATTAAAGACATTTTAACGGATTTTAAACGCGATTTATTCATTATATTAACGTCGTGCTAAATAAGATGAATCGATCGCGTTTAAAATCCGTTAAAAAGTCTTTAAAGGTATTAGGTATATTACTCGCGTAAAATAAAACACAAGAAATTAAAATTCCTTTAATTGCGGTGGATAATAATCTTATAATTGTCTTAGATAATTTCAAAGATGCTGTGATTATGACAAGATTTTTATTACATTTTATTTACATAACAATAGCTTTGAGGTTTGAGCTCTTAATTAAAAAAATATTCTTACGTCTTTTGACCTAAATTGAGATAAATGTTTTTGAGAAAGTCATTATTGCATGGGTCAAAACTTAAAATTTTTTAATGAAAACTTTCTTATCTCCGTCTTTCAAGCGAATATCTTAATCATCATTAATATAATCACGGGTGAAACCGCGGGATATAGTTAATCTCCCGCCATACATTCCGTAACATATTATGGAAACATTTCATTTGCGAAGATTTCAACCTGTTATTGATATTTTGAAATTTTATTGTCTTACAAATGTTAGCGCAATGCCTCGATCGTATAATTTATGATACAATGGATTATAGATTAGCAATAATTAGAGACGTATCTTTATTTACTATAATTTATTTATTCTTTATTGTATACATAAACAATACGAAAATGATAATAAAGTAACAATGGATTTTGTCATCAATGGCGGCCTTGTTAAGCCATTTCTTCCAGGCAAGCGACTTTATAAAATTAACAAAAAAATCATTGCCCTTGAATTTACCATGTTCCCCATTTTTGTCAAAATGGGGAACATGGTAAATTCTAATGAAAATTCAACTCAAAACCTATTACTTTTTACAATTTAAACAATGCAAATATTATGGTGAATGGATTTTGATGAATAAGCAGCTGTGGTGCAGTAGTTTTGCACCTAAATCAAGAACAAGAAAATAAGTTGATTTTTCAACTTATCTCAGCGTTGTCCACATCAAAACTGCTTGAAACGGGAAAATATAGACAGGAAACATGTCCAGGAATCAATAATTAGTCGAAATATGACATCTACTAACCCACGCTTGGCCAGCGTGATGAATTGTGGTCTGTACCTTCATAAGGTTAATTATGATATTGAGGTCTTAATTAATTTCGATAGACAATATTATATAGTACGTTTAAGTAATAAAAATTAAAGTCAATTTTCTTATTATATTTAATCATACAAAAATGTCTGAACACAATTGTATAAATTAGTCAAAAGTTAAATTATACTAATTATAATATATAAAATTTATAAATACGAGACACACGACACAACTGCGCCAAACTGATTAAAATGAATTCATATAGTGTAAAATGTAACCCCGAAAGAAAAAGGGTTTTTATATATAAATAATGCAAGTCTCTACACACTCATTACACTGTGCACATTGTACACCCAAACAATGAACAGTCGAACAAGATGCAACAATTTGCTTCGTTAATTGCACAGAATAACACGATGGTACATACAAATTAAATTTAATGAGATTTGGAGCTTTTGTTTACATGAAGTTTTTATAAAACTAGGGAAAGGAATGAAGATTTTTATAGGTGACTAGCTGCGCCCCGCGGTTTCACCCGCGTAAGTCTGTATTCCGTAGGAATATTGGGATAACAAATTGCCTATGTGTTATTCCAGTTGTCCAGCTATCTACGTACCAAATTTCGGTTGTGTAGTTTTTGCATGAAAGAGAAACAAACATACATACATAAACATCTATCAACACAAACTTTCGCTTTTATCATATTAGTAGGATAGGCGGTCGTATCTTTCTCATCCTTCCCAGTACATTCCTTTTTCCCATTGATAATAATTTTCTTATCATTAACCTTTCAAAGGCTAAATGTTGAGAGGTTAGCCCTCTGCAATTGATGGTGATCACTTATCATCACCATCGCCTAACAGCTTAGTTGCCCTCTATGACAATGTGAGTTTATGTAATTTGTGATGAATTCGAAATTTTCTCAGTATGTTATCTCAGTCAGTATTTGCCTTATTATATCTATATTATTAAAGTCGTATTCTTATATATTATATTATAGGAGCTTAGAAACATATATAATTCAAATTTTGTTTTAGATGTAAGTATATTATATTTTAAGTGGTGGCAAATGAAAGTATTTCTATTTCATGTTTTTTTTTATGTTATAGCGGGTAACTGAGCTGGTGGTTCGCCTGATGGTAAACGATCACCACCGCCCATGAACATTCGTAGTGGCTCAAAGAGAATGCGCTGCCCGCTTTTAAGGGATAAGGAAAGGATTGATGACTGGCAAGAAAGATGGACTGGGAAGGGCTAGGAGAAGGAAATAGGCCTCCGGCTCCCCCACTCACCATACGAAACACAATAGCAAGCTATTATTTCGCGCCGGTTTTCTGGGGGTGTGCTACTTCTGGCCCAATGCGCGCCGAAGTATGCTCGACTCCCACAGTAAACTATATTTATAATGCAACTATATTTTACCACATTAAAATATGATATAATCATTTAATGTGATTTATGTAATAACTATGTAGCCATTATGTCATTACTTATGCCATTGTTTATTAGAAAAACGAAACGTGGTGGTTTGTCAAAGATGTCTTCTATCTGGTAATGAAATCACGAATTCAGGCGGATGTGAGATTAAATCTTTACAATAATTAGAGATGAAAAATATCTTACTAATCTGTGGTTTATTGTTATTGTTAGGGAAATTAATCTTCACAGAACTACTGTTAATCAGCCAAGGAATATGTTAATTATAGTTTAAATGAAATACAATATTAAATCTTGGATATTAATATTATAAAGCTGAAGAGTTTGTTTGTTTGAACGCACTAATCTCAGCAAATGGTGCGACATGAAAAATTCTTTCTAATGGTCCGATTTGAAAAATTCCTTCAGTGTTAGATAGCCCATTTATTGAGGAAGGCTATAGGCTATATATGTACCACGGGCGAAGCCGGGGCGGACCGGTACCTATAAAATAATTAAGTGTCCGTTAACCAAATAATACCTGGAAATAGTTATTTTTTACGTTAGATGATTGTGAAAGCCAATAATTGTGTTTTTTCATTATAGTTTGTTGTTTATATTTTAAAACTAGACGCTCATCCCGACTCTGCCTGGGTGTCAAGATTCCTGGTATATCCCAAGTACCCTGTCTGTATACCAAATTTCATCAAAATCCGTTCAGTAGATTCAGTGTGATTGACGGTCAAACATCCAAACAAACAAACTTTCACATTTATAATATTAATGTCATTAGTATGATAGTGTCATAAACTTTCAAAAAAGAAGCCTTGGTTCGAAATTTTATATTGCTTGTAACTAATATATATTTAGTTCAATTTTCCTCTTCAATTAAGCTTTTCTATTCTCCATCTTATAATTAAACAATGATATATTTTCCTTTCTATAGTTGTTTACCTACATTAAACATCAAATCTTTTCTCCCCGGTTCAAAGATCCGAGTATTAGCATAATATTCATCCATAAACGTTAATATAGCATGGCTGTTTATAAAATCCAGTTTTGACATTTAAATAACCGCCATACTTGTATTTTTTAACTATTTATGATATATCAAAATACTTCCCTTATTCCATATTTGTTTAATCCTTCTATGTATACGATTCACCTGATAAAGATAAGCTTATAGATATTTGCATAGCAATATAGATAACAGTACGTTAGTACAAACTTAATTATGGTCCTTCACTCTAGTTTATTGCCTGTGGACATTACCACATAGCTTCTTAAATTCTTTACAGTTTACGGTGCCTGTACAATGATGTTTTCAAAGCAAATCATTTCATAAAATATACACGGTCTCCCTCTGGTGGTACTATGGTTATACTCATTGGTACTTTTTGTTTTACAGACGCTGGTTACAAAAAAAAATACAAATAACAAAATGACGTACGTATTTCTTATTTGATTTTATTGAATTCTATGTTTATATCGCCTTCAAAATTGATAAGTCGGGGTTCGAGACCAGGCGAGCGTGCAGGAAATAAACTAATTTTTCAATTTATCTGCGCATGTGGATAACATCACCACTGCTCGAAATGGTGAAGGATAATATCGTGAGGAAACCGGCATGTTCAAGAATCAAAAGTTCGACGACATGTGACATCTGCCAACCCGCACTTGGCCAGCGTGGTGGATTATGGCCTGAACCCTCATAGGAGGCCTGTGTCCCATCAGCGGGAACACATACGGGCTGATGATTACCCTTCCCTAGCTATCTAGCAAATTTAATTGTATCTGACAAACATTACCCCAATATAACATTTCAATGGAATTTTATATGGGGAATCTTGCACAGATACCCAAGGCCCCCGGAGAAGGCGGCTGGGTTATTTTGGATTCCTACCAACTAAAACCCCACTTGCCTGGTAGAGATCGCTACCTAGCGATAAGGCCGCCTTTTGCTTATTATATATATATATAATGTTGTTCAGCTTTTCTTTCTTTTGTTTTTTATAAGCAATAAAGAATTTCATTTCATTTCATTTCATTTTCATTTCAACCCCACTGTGTTCCATCGAGCCGCTTTAGTCGAGGGGCCACGGGAATATTATATAACAATGGTTATATTATGGATATATTCCTCAGGCACCTATATCAATGAACAATTAAATTTGTAGATGTTTTTATTAAAGCTAAGAAAGGAAGTAAAGTTTATAAGACATAAACAAAATAACTAAATACTGGAAAAATATGACTTTATTGATAACATACATTTATTAATACATGACTATTGCTATGGCACGGTGTTTAGAATCTGTATGGTCGGTAGACTGGAGTCACGTATCTCTGGGGGGTGTAGGTTCGGGCCGCGAACACTCCAGAGTCATATTTGCCTTCGTGGTAGCTGCCTGTAATCAAGAGAAATACATTAAATGAGTTAAATTTAAGTATAACATTAGTACTAACATAAATCTAAGCTCAAACTATCAGATCTAGACAAAATCTAAATGTAAATCGGAATCTAAATGTATATCGAATTGGTAACCTCCTTTTTTGAAGTCGTTTAAAATGGTATCTTGTAAATTTTTGCTATCGTTAATTTATCTTATTAAATATTAACTTTAAATTGTTTAGAACTAGCCCACGAGTATACTAATAGGTAAAGTTTGTGAATATAAATGTTTGTATCGTGTTAAATCTTTGAATGCACTGGAACAATGAAATAAAAATGTTTTACAAATAAAAATCCACGTTAAATGGGCTATTAATATTGTTTATTCCGGGTCAATCCGGGCGGAGCCGGGGCGAGAGGCTTGTATTAGACACAGATAGGTTCGAACGATAACAAAAAAGCTAGCCAAGAGCCAAGGCGGTCGGGTTCAAACGAAGTTACATATAATTACGACATAGTTCAAACTACTTTAATGAGATTTAAATATCAGGTGTAGGCCATTAATTATGAGCATCTATCAATTTTACAACCTTCACTAATTCAGTGCCTCAGGCGTGTATAGGGCTGTCAAAATATACAAATTCTATGGTCGCCTTTATATTGTTTTTCATTTATACTGTAGTTTTTAATTATTGTTATTTACGACATGAATCTAATAATGTGTCAAATTTATTATAATATTTGATGAAGAACAAAAAATATCACATTTCAGTATCTTAATATTGTTTCATTACAATGAAATAATAAGTATAGTTAAATTACCATAAATCTTTCTTTATATATCAACTAGCTGCGGCCCACGGTTTCAGTCGAGTAAGTCATACAGACTTAGGAATATTGGTAAAAAAGTTGCCTGTATGTTATTCCAGTTATCCAGTTATCTACGTACCGAATTTCATTGCAATCGGTTCAGTAGTGTTTGCGTGAAAGAGCAACAAACACACACACATCCTTACAACCTTTCGCATTTATAATATTAGTAGGATTGATGAATATACATAAAATTAACTCTTGTTCAAACCAGAAATTTAATATAAACAAATTATGAAAAACTTTTCGATGGCAACCCTAAAAATCTATAACCATATTAGTAACGCTGGTGATATTATCGGGTAGGTAACTTTAAATATTGTGTAAACGAATCTTCAAGAAAATGGTAGCCTAAAAACCAAATTATCAATTTATTTTAACTACATATGCTTCTGAGGTATAGTTATTTATTAATCATATTACTCTTATAACAAATTAATGGTATGTTTTCAATAAACCTTGAAGCGGGAGCTATTTTATTATTTTTCATGATATTTGTATTATTTATGTTATATTAATTATGAGTTTGAAAAATGAGGGATGGGTATTTGGGATCATTACAGAATAACGTGCAAGCGAAACTGGGGTTATGAATTAGTTTAAATCCATTTTGAATTGCCATACAAAGACTTGTCTTCCTAGCAAATTTCATAAGTATTTTTAACGTTTACATGTCGCAGGCAAATCACATGTTAGCCAAATGAGGCTCTACTAATATTGTACCTTAAAACTCTCGCTTACTGTCTGTCTGTCTACACGCCTAAACTACTGATCCGATTTTTATAAAATTATGTTCGGAGATAGTTTAATCCGAGAAAGGGCATAGGATGATTTAAGTCCCAGAAACCCCGCGGTGAACTTATAGGGAAAAACTCCGAGAGCGTATTTTCTTTTGACTATTAAAATGTTTTGTTTAATGCTATGTATTTCTTGAACAAATGTATCTAGAATGCAATTTCATTTACAGTCATAAGGCTCAAGTCGATTACACCTTGTTGACATTAAAACCATAAAAAGCCTATTAGAGTCTGAATTTCATCATTGCTATCTCGAAATCCGGTTAAATCCTTGAGTTACTAGCGTATAACAAATACAAAACATAATTTATTTGACATATAACCAGACAACCGGCCAAAGTTTTAAATTTCCTTGTTTTAAACATTTTGTCATAAATTATTTGAAATGCATCATTATAAACTGCCTAACTGTCCATGGGCGAGGTGATATATTTTGATCATTAACGGATAGAATTTATTTATAGAAATATTTTAATAATGTATCAGAATTGTGGCATCATTTATTTTATTTTTTTAGTAGGCCTGTGAAGCGGATTCGATATGTTTTATAGATACAACACATTCAAAGGAAATAGAGCTTACAAATAAAGGAAAATGGAAAGTACTGATTAATAAATTTAGCCTTGTTACATTGAATTTTCTTTTGGTAAGTCCATATAAACATTAATCGTGACGAATACTTTAATTTTCACTCAAACTTATCTAGAAACAATATTAACAAACAAGACTTTCAAATGGGCTAAACAAATACAAGATAGTTAGATAGGATACGAATTAACAATCTTATCAAATGACATTGTAAGCCAGTTATTAAAATATTTATGTATACGTTTACGCATGCAAAGTCGTGGTCTATTTATCCTACTTCCTACTTATATTATAAATGCTAAAGTTTGTAAGAATGTATGTGTTTGTTACTCTTTCACGCAAAATCTACTAAATCGATTGCAATGAAATTTGGTACGTAGATAGCTGAACAACTAGAATAATATATAGGCAACTTTTTATCCCGATATTCCTACGGGATACGGACTTACGGGGGTGAAACCGCGGGGCGCAGCTAGTTATTAATAATTCTTTATTAATCTTTTAATGCTTAGTTTTAAGAATAGTTTTTTCGAGGCAAATGACAATAGCGCATAAAAGTAATAAAGCATTGTTTTTGACAGATTGCATTTGTTTATATTGTTTCGAATATAAATCGAATCTTAGATTTTACTTAATGTTTTTTTTATGTAGACATAGTTTAAATAGTAAAGTTATAACATAAATGCGATAGTTCACGTCGCAATTAGGCAATTTTATGATATAATTTTCGTGTTTGGAGATGGTACATGGCTCAAGAGGGAATATACTGCTTTTTTTCGTGAGGAAACATCGCATCCTCATGGGAATTTACTTCGATATTACGCGCGGTCAAAGTGAAAGATAATTTTATTAATATTCGCAGTACGTATTTATAAGCAAACATTAATGTTTTTGTATCATATCTATACAGGAAACATTTGTAATTTTGTATGTTTGTAATGTTTTCGCACAAAAACTACAAGATCGATTTCAAAAGTTCTTTCACTAATAGAAAGCTGCAACTTCACTGAATGACATGAACTTTATACCTGTGTACCTAATGCGAAGCCGGGGCGAAGAGCTAGTTTTCTATAATTCAAATTTTGGTTAGTGTTTTTATGCGATCACCTCTAGGCAGATACGATTAAATGATTATGAATTACCAATTTTAACCGTTTCATTTCTAGTATTTTCTTGTTTGATTTTACGCGAGTATTATACATTTAGAAATTAAATAAAGAGTTTCCCCGTGACCACGCTCGCTGTAAAGTGTTCGAAACGTCGGGTTAATAATATAATGAATAAATCGCGTTTAAAATTCGTTTAAGTCTTCAATTTCTAAATGTTTAATTTCTCTTACCATCATCAAAGATGCCATTAGCCTCGTCTCTGGCGTTCTCTTGCAGTGCCTTAGCGATGGCTTCTGGCACCGGCGGGGGGGTGGGTATGTGAGCGCCCTGTGGCTGGAATCCGTTCACATCAGCGGTGTATCTGATGCTGTAGACCTGGCCATCATCACCGGTGTATGAGTAGCCGCCTTGCGCTTGGATGCCATTCGATTCTACGCCGGTTTCTTCAGCTTGGATGCCTGGAATAAGTTGGGTATACAGATAGAGAAGACGTTTATTAAAATTTTTAGTTTTTGCATTCAAATGGTTTATAAGAGAGACATTTTTAAAGAATAGGTTTTTTGAGAATTCGATTACTGATGCGGGATGGCCGAGAGGCTAAATATTGTCGCGGGTTCGAATCACACCTCGTCATCCAATTTTTTCTATTTTTTAAACTATATCATGCATATTTTATGTAAATTATACAGATGTATTAGGAGTGTAAATACAGGGGACAGTGTAGATAGGAAAAATTTCTATTAACTATTCGATCAATTTGTTGGTTTCATTTCACAAATGTTTTATTTTGTGTTTTATGATGTATATAATGTTTTATGATACGCACGGAATTCGCTCAGAATCTTCTCGTTTTTGGAATCGTTGGTTTAAAATATGTCGTGCCTCAGAAAGATGATAGATATCAGACTCGTATCTAATACCATAAAAAATCTAAGAATGTATTTTAATAATTATAGTGAGTAAATTGTTTCGATAACTATATGTCAGCAATGAGTCAACGAATGAACAAGCATAGAATCACATTTTAATATTTTATTGATGTCATAACATCATATTTATTACCGGAACTTAAAGATTAGAATAACCACAAAATAATAATTAGATGATAAGCTATAAATTCAAAAGTCAATCAATAAGTTTATTAATATAATTCGTTGCATAATTCTTTACACGTGACATAAATCTGTATTGGGGCTCTCTGAATACTTTCAAGAAAAAATGAAATAAAGGAGCTTTTAGCTTATTGATTTCATAAACCTGGCAAACGAATAAGAAAACGGTTTGCTAGAGTGTTGTAATTCTTTCCTGTAGTTTCTTGTAATACAGTGAGACGAAGGAGCAAATGAGACTAAAATTCATTGCGTCTATATTGGATAAGATAAAGTTTTGCAATTATCTTTAATATATAAAATTCTCGTGTCACAGTTTTCGTTGCCATACTCCTCCGAAACGGCTTGACCGATTTTGATGAAATTTTTTGTGCTTATCCGGTATCTATGAGAATCGGCCAACATCTATTTTTCATACCCCTAAATGATAAGAGTAAGGCAGCGTTTGCCGGGTGCAGCTAGTTTCCTATAAATATAACAGTATTTGTATTCCATTGTATTCTATTGACATATTACGCTAATAGTAGATATGTGACGTCAAATTTCATGATTAAACCATCATGAACATTATTTCGTGCTACCAGATAGATAAATGCTATGTTATTTGTTATTTGTTATTGCCACAGTTCGGAGAAATGACACGGGTTGGAATCCCGCCTCGTGATTAATTTTTTCTATACTATAAAAGTTATCATTTAAAAATATTTTCTATGTATTAAGAATTTATTATTTTCCTGGCGTCAATGTGAATAATAATAATATAATAACAAATAATAAAGGTTTTGTTTATTTGTTTCATTGTTGTCGGAATAATAATACCCACGTAGATTATATTATATTGACGACAGACACCTTTTACATGCGAATTCGAATATGATTTTATTAACCACATAATGTTATTTCGTATGTGTGTTTGTCTGAGAAATTTGACGAAAATGTCGAAATTGTTACATAAACGACATATTAAAATAAATCTCACCATTCTCAGTATCATAAGCGAAGTGGTATCCGTTCTCATTGGCGTCAGAAACTGATCTCAGAATGGCTGCATTGCGCTCCAACGAAGCCCTGGGCCTCTCAGCGTAGTATTGACGATATTGGGGCAGGTTGTAGTTTGGGATTGCCCCAGCAGCGCACAGGCTGATGATGGAAGCGATGATAAGCTGGAATTTGTTGTAATATGTAGATTAATTATATGTTTGGATTTTAGACCATATTCCCTAACATAACATCATAAAGTCACTTTCATAAGATACTTAACCATAGACGTAAGTTACAATTAAGAACATTTGTTAGATTTGTGTACACGGTTTTAAGATTAGGATATACATAATATTATAATCATTGATTGTATTCAAAGCAGCGCGTGGTCTTCCAAAATGTGTTAGAAAATTAAATATTATGTCGATTCAAAAGTTGTTTTTGTTTAAAAAATTCTTCTAGAAGATGAACAATTGAATAAATAAAAGAGATTAACAGCTTGAAATTATTAATAGGACTCTAAAATTAATTCTGGATTATAGATGAATTTGAAATGGAGAAATAATTGATTAAAAATCTTGAAGCGGGTCATTCTTAAGTTTTAAAACTTTGACGTGAAACATTGTCAATTGATACCCAGCTTCCTTAGCGTTTTAACAAATTAAATTCAATATTTGTTATGTCGATGGAAACGATCTTTAATTTAATTGCAATAATGTATTCAATTTATAATAATATAAAATTAGGTTTGCTGCAATAATATAGTCTACATGTATTCACCTAAAATATGACACAACAAAATATAACAATTAATAATAACATGCAATTATTGACTCTTCGACATTTTGACGTCAACCAGCAGATTAATAGACGTTTGAACAGATAAGAAGGGTTATAATTCATCCATAATCTATATTATACAATAGATTAAGGACGAATTATAACCTTCCGTTCTAAAATCCTGTCTGATATAACATCCAAGCTTGTTTTTAGTTATTACTATAATAGACAACATATTTCTATAGATGATAAGCGTTTCCTCGCAAATATTTGATTAAAATTAATTGAACGTAAATAATTGAAAACAGAAAAACTAATATTCTAAATATAATATATAATATACTAAATATCAACAACTAAAAAAAAAACACAAACAAACATTTATAACAATTATATGTTATACAAGCAACGTGTTGCAATATTATTAATATATTTTAAGTAGGAATTTTGGATCGTATGAATAAGTTGAGGTATTCTGAAAGAATTGACTTCAATATGCTTTAGAAATTCCAATGTAATCCTACTCCTCCTATAAATTATCAAAGCGAAAGTCCTAGGAACGTATGGATATTTGTAACTCATTCCCGTGAAAACAGCTTATTATAAATATCCGTAAAAATTTTGTACAGAGATATATTATAGTCTGGATTAGCACATAGCCTTTTATCTGGGAACTACGCGAGTGACGCCGCGTACAACTAGTATTTATGTAAAATACTACAAATATACTTATGAATTACTAATTTTTTTCAAGTTAAATAATTATTACAGGAATCTCTTACGTATCTTTAACACAATTGATTTTTTATAAAAGAACCATTAGAATATATTTACTGTTAATAATCTTAATAATAATATCATAGTAATCATTTGTAATCAATGTCTTTTCCGCCCTTTTTATTATAATTTAGTAGCTTTTTTTCATTAACTTTTAATAACAAATAAACGTTAAATCTATACTAATATTATAAAGCTAAAGAATTTGTTTGTTTGTTTGAACGCACTAATCTCAGGAACTACTGGTCCGATTTGAAAAATTATTTCAGTGTTAGATAGCCCATTTATTGAGGAAGGCTACAGGCTATAAATGTACCATGAGCGAATCCGGGGCGGACCGCTAGTGACTAATAATCACGTTAACATTATTGTTAACCTATTTGAGTGCATTTAACATTATATTGCTACTGCACCGAATTAAAAACAAGCAAAACCAGTATAATACATTCATTTGAATATAATAATTTTGGAGTTGTATGTTACGCACTTATAATAATGATTTATTATCACTTTTACATAGAGATCCACTCAATGCGACGCTGTTTAAATTTTGTGTGAAAAATATCTATGTTAATGAAATATCATATAAACAGATTTTTGTTGTATAAAAATTGCATTGTTATATAATTTATATTTGTTATCATAAAAGCGTAGTTTTTAAGCGTTAAATAATTAAATAAGCGCATACAAAAGCGTTTGAGAAATTATATGATTTTGTAAAGCAATGTAAAATAATAAAAAATATTACGCAAACAAATATTGAAAAGAGAATAAATAATGAAAAGCAGTAAAACAAAAATGGTTTAAGATAATTGAGAAATCGCAATGTTTACAACGAAAAAAAATCTCAGAGTTATAAAACTTAAGTTAACAATAAATAACAATCGATTTTTACGAATGCGCTTACAAAGCCATTCGCTTTAATAAAAGGTTTGGCGAATTAATTCGTGATGAAAGCTTATAATTAAACGTACCAATTGCATGTTGACTGTTCTGGTAACTGTTCACGAATGATGATGCCAGCATCTTGTCTAGTTTATATAGTAGGTTGTTCTGATAGCTTCAGTGTCAAGGTCGAAATGTAGGATCTCCAGATTATTACCACCCAACACCCAGATGGAACACTCCCACGGAAACCATTCACCCAAATGTAGTGCGAAACACAATCGCGTTAAAGCAGCGAATCCCATGCTACGCTTTAGGTTCCAATGCATGGATGGTGTAGGATGTAACAATTGTCGAATACGCAAGCAGTTTAAAAATGACTTAATTCGTTCACCCAGTTCTCGCCTTTTGTAGCTAGAGCACTAGGTGAATTTTGGCGTATGTAATTAATGTGATTAAAGGTGATAAGTTAAGTTTTTAACGGGCAGGTTAATGTGATAGAGCAATGTTTACGAATATTGTGTGCGCCTCGATGGAATGAGTGAATTTTGGCGCAATTTTATTGACAATTAATGTAACATTTGGTAATGTTTATAATTATCGTATTTTTCACAATCACAGAATAGATTATAGAACAGTCGCATGAGATGTTTTGTATTAATTTTCTAGATTCTAATTAGCTACGAATTAAATGACACTTGAGGTGCATTTTTCGAAGCCTCAATTGCGGAACACAGAATATCTGTAAGTATAGGTATTGGTACTACATATTAGTGGTAGATTAAGCTACTTATTAGATACTTTTCAATTTGAGGTTATTTGTTACTTAATACATGGAAGATGTTAATATCAGAAATATAGTGATACGGTAATTAATTCTATATAAGTTTAAAAATATGTGAATTTAAATGCGAAAAGTAATAAAAGTTTTTTTTAATACATTACCTAAAAGAGAATCCGCTTCTATGGTAAGCCATTCGAGGTAAGTTCGCCAAAAATGTAAAAGTAAATTTTGTATAGTTATCTAGGAAGCGAAGTAAATATGGAAAGACTATTAAATATGAAAGCGTACTTAATGAAGCTACATATATGCTTAAATATCTTACCAAAGTTGTAAGGAAGAAAACTGTGAGTAGAATTTATTGCCTAGACAGAGTCAGTACGTTATTTGTATTGTAAAATATATGTACAAAAAATATTATTTTTATGCATTTTTGTAACCGAAATCCGTCGTAACGGAATAATTAATTAATGAGTAACCATAACCGAGGGTCTGTTTAATTTCCGCTAGGGAAAGAAATAGGTCATGGCTTCGTATGCCTAAAGACCTATTTTTTGAATTTTACAAACTTCATCTACTCTATATCGACGTTATAGGTATGTATGGTAGTTTTTTTATGGTCAACAGCCCTCTAAAAAAGGACTTATTTGTCTTCCAAGCAGGCATCGAACAAAGGATTTCATTTTATATAATTAAGGGATATTTTTAATTATACATATCAAGGTTAATTATATATATAAAACAGTGGGTAGTGTTTTATGTCAAGGTGCGATTCCTACACTAAAAATATTTGTGTAATGATGTTTTTTTGTTCGTATAAAACAAAATATGCAAATAAATAAAGAGTCTGTTTATAAAATTGAAATACCGTTTTTTACTAAATATATATGGATATAAAGTATACACGTTATATATACCAAATTCTTTAATTTTTTTTTTCTGTCTGCCTGTTTGTTCCGCCTAATCGGTGGCCAGGTGGATCGTTTGTGAAAGGACTTTCACTGGTAGATACTGTAATAAGGAGTGATTTGGGTTTCTTTTTACATTCATATTTCTGCAAGAACAATAGGGTAAAAAAATCAAATTTAAGCGAGCTAGTGTTTACTTATTAACATCATATTATATATTGTATTAGACGTTCGCCCCGGCTTTACTCGAGGTACATATATAGCTTATGTCACTGAGTGAAGTTGCAACTTTCTAATGATGAATTTTCAAAATTGGTCCAGTGGTTTTTGAGTTTATCCCTTACAAACAAACATACAAATTCTTCCTCTTTATAATATTAGTATAGACAAATAACGATTATTGTTCATCTTAGTAAGATATCAAGTACATATAATATAAGATTGTTGTCCCATATTTATATAATCGAGAACTCACATGTAACCTCAACGAATTAGTCCTATATGAAATGAAAAAATCCTTAGTAATATAATAAATGCTAAAGTGAAATATACTTTAAACAAATGGCCATAAAAATATTATTTGAACATTTTATCTCAGCTATGCGTTTCTTTTTTAATATTACGTAGATTGTTACACCGATGTAAATTTGTAAAAAGATTAATTATTGATCAATGAAAGTACGAAAACTTCATTTAAAAATCACAACTCATAATGCATTAATTGTTTTGGAGTTTCATTTACTATATAAAAATTTAAACTTTTCATATAAAAATTTAAACTTTTCTGTTTCATTTACTATATAAAAATTTAAACTAATATAAATTTATAATCAGAATTAGAATTTTTTCACTATTTATTTATCATAACATTTTTTATAAGTATAAATCTTAATATTTAAAAATCCAGTGTCATGATGTATGTTCCCATTGAACTCTTCACCAACTCAACCGATTTTGACGAAATTTGGCATTTTATGTGTAATTTGGTCCAACTTAACATATAGAATAGTTTTTATTTCGATTAATTATCCCAATTATTAATAATCTTAGTATTTTTAAATATAGCTCAGCCACAGCAAGTGTGGCCGAGTATGCTAGTAAGATGTATAGTATTAACAGATATTCAGATCTCTCAAAGTATGCATATTTCGATCCGAGTCATACGTAAAAAATGCATTTCACCTTGACAATTTTTTGCATATAGATCTATTCATCTCGCGATATAAAAGCAGCTTCTAACATAAATGGTATAAGATTTTAGGGTTCTGGTTCTATTTAGAAATTAAAGACTTTTTAACGAGTTTTAAACGCGATTTATAAATTATATGTGTAATGGTATATTATTATTTAAAAAAAACTACACAACCTTCAAATTATGAGAACTAGATTAATTTAAAGAGGACTGTGAAGCACCAATATTCAAATAAAAAACATCATAGAAATAGTTTTAAAAAATCATGAGTCCCGTACACATACATAATTTCGCATTTATAATATTATAGTGGGATAGGATCGAATAGGATAGGACAATTACAAAAAAAAAAAACAATTGAATTGATAACCTCCTTCCTTTCCGTTAATAATTAGTATTTAGTAGTAAGTCCCTTGTACAGATGACAGGAGAAATTCGTAGGCTGAATAAGTTGTATTGCAAATCTCTGGGGAGATGCAAAATCCAAGCTTAGCGATAGACGAATCATAGTGCTATTTAAACTCATACTTTGAGTCTTTATATAGAAATCTATGTACGGGGGTGAACGTTCCAAGTCCATTACAAAGACTTCGAATAAAGCTACTTTATATAGTAGGTAGTATATTAAACTTAAATATTTCAGGAATAAATATTATCCTAAGTCCCTTCCCGTGTCTCGCACTATATCTGTAACAACTTCCACTGAAATCGATCCTTTGTGTAAATTATCTGTATAGTAAATGTATCTGTCTATATGTATATGTATATGTATATGCTTTAGGCATACCGAAGAGACAGATACATTTACTTTTGCATTTATAATATTAAAGTATGTACAATATGAAAAACTTTACATACCTTACATTAAATAGAACTATATTCTCAATGCACATACATTGAAATGCACATACGAAAATGAATAAGACTTGCCACAGGGCAGATCTATTTTTTAAATGAAAATACTCTCTATGAAGTAATGATCAACCATTTACAGTTGTTCAGCTGTCTACGCACCAAATTTCATTGCAATCGGTTCAGTAGTTTTTGCGTGAAAGAGCAACAAACATACACACACACACACACATCCATACATACTTTCGCATTTATAATGTTAGTAGGATTACGGAACCCTCCAGTGCAACTCATGCTTTTCCATTTTGTAACAATAGATGGTATTTTAAAAACTTCGACATTTCGGCATAATGCAGTTGCTGTCAAAATTCATAACATAAATCCAAATTTATCGAACTCCATATTTGTTATTTTATTTGTCTTCTTTTTATGTGTTCATGCTATTTGTCTATTTATTCATGTGAACTATCAATCACTCAGTACCGTAAAGTATAATACATCATTTGATGAATATGAAGATAACATTATCTGAACATATAATAAAACAGTACCAGACATATTGTGTTTATTAAATATATTTTTTAATTTTTATTTATCAATAATATTGTTTGATGTGCGATGTCTTCACACTATGTATATGTTATAGACCCAAGACAATGGTTAGAATTATGTTTCTGATGGATTGTATGTCAGTATATGTTTGTGATTCAATCACGGGATCACGGGGGATTTTACTTTACTATTTTGTATGTTGGATTATTATCAATATTACGTGTAACTTATAGGCTACATTTAATTTGAATAAAAAACATTAGGATGGGCTATGTAACAGCCGAGGGACATAAAAATAAATTCGCGAGTACGGCATTGAATCGATTGGATACTTTTTTAATAATATAACATAGGCTTGTAAGTAGATTGTTTTCTAAAGTTTTTTATTTACTTTTTTTTATGTCACAGTCAGCAATGGAGCTGGTAGGACGCCTGATGGTAAGCGCTACCACCGCCCATGAACACTTGCAGAGGTATAAGGTCCATGGCAGACCTTACGCCTCTACAAATGGATTGCCGACATTTAATTGGGAAGGGATTAAGAAAGGATTGGCGAGCGGATAAAGAAAAGGACTGGGAATGGTAAGGAAAAGGATATGGGCCTCCGGTAGTAAAGTAAATACTTGACGCAATATACGCATCAAAAGCCGTAAAACTTATTGACCCTTCGAAATTCCATAAAGCACAAATGTTGCAGTCCACGCGAGAGCTGCGAACGGACGGCTAGTGATGTAATAAAACCCAATCCATACGAATCAATACCACATTAATGTGTCAGCTAATCCCAACAATTGTACCACCCACACGTGTGTCAAGGATGGCTGAATCATTTAGGAAGCTGCGCGAAGTAAGACAAAAGGCGACCTTCACGCTCAGAGATAGATTCGAATGTTTTAAATATTTCGACCGCAATGATTATACTGTAAACAATGAAAGCAAAACTTGAACTTAGATACTGGGTGCGTCGATTTGCAATTCAATTAGGATATTATAATAAATTAGTTTTATGCAATTGTTTAGATGTACATGTAGGGAGTAAAAACGAATTTATCGATATTGCCTTTGATAATTTACTATTTTTAAAAACAAACCGCCTTCACAATGTCCGATGTAGACCAAACGGGAGGCAGGTACCAGATTTCAAACAAAAAAGACCACATAAATCGGTGCAAAGTTATGAGGTCCAATTGATATCCTCCTTCTTTTTTGAATTCGGTTGAAGATCACCGAGATTGTTATCTGTGAAGAATGCGTAATATTTGCTTGCAATTAATGGCTTTTTTGTTTCCAGATATAATGCAATTATACTTTACCCAAACATCCGTGAGGTGGTTAGGCGAAGTTGTGACTTGATCTACCACTGAATCTATTTTATTGAGTAGTTTTAAAACCAAACCTTACCTAACATATTATCGAATGCCTATTTCACAGTTAAATGCTTTCCCACGGGTGTCGTACCCTCCCTGGTGCGAGCTGGCCCAATTTCTGCCGAAGTGTACTCGACTTCCACATTAAAATATAATTAAACTTCTCTATCTTCCATATCTCAACACATATTAGTTACTAACTTACTTACAAATAATTTAACTATTTCATACTAATATTAAATTAATTACATGATACCCATTATGTTTATTCCGTAAAGATAATTGGTAGATGTAGATTTCTAGGCATAGGCTTTCCTTGACCTCATGATGACCCAGCAGATTATTTATCAACAAATGATAAAAACCTTTATAGAAAGAAAAAGTGAAAGAGAAATTACAGTCTTTAAAAAGTTACTAAAAATACTTTAACTTAATCAGTTTCATTGGTTTTTTTCCTTTGACTTTAAATGTATTTAAAACAATAGAGTTTTGACACACTTTTGACGATTTCGTATATATTATTAGACCCTCGCCCGGATATCAAGATTCCTGTTTTATCCCAAGGCAGCATTTAATCCGGATAAAAAGAAGCCGATCATCCAAGTCAGCACATACCCTATCTTTATACCAAATTTGATCAAAATCCGTTCAGTAGTTTCATCGTCATTAACGGACATACACCAAACAAACAAACATTAATAATATTAGTGTGATATACATATTTGCAAATACAAATTTATATTAATAACTAAAATTATAAGTAAAGGGCTAAATGATTACTAACGTAATTTCATTCTTTCAATTTTAACACCTCATTCATTATACCCTCTACAAAACATAATATTATAATATAACCTGTTATCTCCTATACTTATAACTTATATTAGTAGCTTTGTTTAGATTATTTTTGTATGACTGTGGATGATTGATTAATAAATTCATACAATAAATTAAAACATGTTCAAGCTCGAAAAGATAATAAGATTAACAACAAGCTTTTTCCCGCGACTTCATTCATAAAATATTATACAATATATTTTGAAGCCATGAACTATCTACAAAACACAAGTCATTACGTGTTCAACAGTTCGCGTACGATTGAAACACTAAGATGGACATATAATTTTTTGTACTGTTTTATTTTAGAAATAGATAAAAATCACAGTTTATATAGGACTAATATGTTCGTTTCTCATTCACACATAAACTAGTCTACCGTTACGGCATAAATTTGGTCTGCAGATAGTTTATACTCAGGAACAACGTCTACGAACGACTCAATTGCAGAATCAGTAATTCATTACTCAATAGTAAATATGCACTTATGTGACTATTTACTGTACATACATTCAATTAATTAACTTCGCCATTCTGTGGGCGGATAATTTTCATAACAATGAAGGAAATATCTCCCTATTTAAGACAAGTTAGACAGACAGACAAATTGTTATAGTGATGAGATTTACATTATTCATGAGGCACAGCTTACGCAGCCTAGAAGGTTTTGCCTTGGAATCTATTTTTAAGACGTGTAAAGTTCTATAGTATAATGACTATATATTAACCGTTATCTCAATTCTCGTTTTAGATTCCAATTAAAACAACATTTACGTTTTAGGCTTAATATTTACGTATTAGAATAAACGATTTTTTCCTTTCTTCTCTCTCTCCTCCTTATGAGTAATATTCTCATTATTTGATCTCGAATAATCCTAGCTCTCACTGAATGATTTCAGGTAAAATAAATGAAAAATACGCTAGAACAATTTTTCTCTATCCAGAAACTTCCAAAGCAATCGAGATTGATTTGATTGATTGAATCATAGTCACAATATTCAACCTCTCCAGAATATAAATAAAGTTTAAAATGTCAATGGCTGAAGACGATACGAGTGAATGTGATTTATTTTATTTGATTTCGCAACGACATTTGACGCTTATGGTATGCTGTCAAAAGATTTACAGACAACGGTGGCGCGAGCTGTCAACTTGTCACTCTGACATTACGGGTGTAATTTGGGTTGTTGGGTTAGAATTCAAATTGTGGTGAATGGTTAAATTATTTTGATGGTTTACTTCTTTTTTAAAAAAAGGGAATAACGTAGTAGAGCGGTGGATGTGCTTGATCTTAAAATATATCCTATCTTATTTCCTATGCTACTAATATTATAAATACGAAAGTTTGTAAGGGTGTGTGTGTGTTTGTTGCTCTTTGACGCAAAAACTGCTGAACCGATTGCAATGAAATTTGGTACGTAGACAGCTGGACAGCTGGAATAACATATAGGCAACTTTTTATCCCGATATTCCAACGGGATATGGATTAACTCGGGTGAAACCGCGGGGCGCAGCTAGTTTATTATATTTGATGAATTGTAGCGGGCAACTGAGCTGGTGATTTACCTGATGGTAAGTAATTACTACCACCAAGGACATTTATAGCGCCGTTGTAAATGTGTTGTCGGCTTTTAGGAGTAAAGGATAAGAAAAGAAAAATCTTCACGAAAGAAATAAAGAAATGGACTGCGAACTTCACTCAACTAACAAAACACAGAATCATACAACTATTTTTATGAAATTCTTCTGTGGGAGACTTTTCCTGGTAATAGCTGGCCTAATTCGTGTTACAGTTATCATTTGATCTCATTTAAGAATTTGGTGTGGTATCTCACGTCGGTAACCTTTTTTGAGAATATATTTATTCAATACAATTATGATTTATATTGTTAAAAATACAATGAAATTTCAATTGCGTGATTCAGGATTTAGTGCTAATAAAAACTGCTTCATATAAAATATTAATCTTGCAAACAATAAACGGTAGACTACATCCGTATACGAGATAACGATGTCTTATTATAATGCGTTCGTTAAATAATTTAAATATCCGTTTACTGTGCGTCAATCGAAATATTCTATGGATATATATGTATCGACCACATGAACTATGAATATTATAGATTTTCTGTTACAATAAACTAGCTTTTGACCGCGGCTTCGCATGCGTTAAATTCGGAGTAAAACGACGTTCCCTCTTTTTATATAATATAAATCTACCTCTTGAATCAATCTATCTGTTAATAGAAATCTATCAAAAATGTCGCATAATTTTAAATATCTAAGCATACAGACATGGACCACGGAAAGCGACTTTATTTTTTACCATGTAGAGATTATGCTCAAGCGACTTTAGCGCGGTATTTTATTACGAAATTTAGTATCATATATGTTCTCATGCCCATATATGTTCCTTCTGCAGGGATACAAGCTTCCATGAGGGTTTATCCACCACGCTGGCCAAGTGCGAGCCAGCTATCACATCGAATATTGTATCTGGGACGTGTCGGTACCTTACATTTTCCACCACCGTTCCTTCATGGTACAGTGGATAATGTTAACAATGTTGAAATAAATTGAAAAAAAAAACTATATATCTTGTATTTGGTCTCGAACACCTGACTATTAAAGAACTCCTAACCACTGAGCTACCACTGCGCTGATATTTTCAAAAACATTATGTTTTTAGATAAGCATGTTCGTAAGTAAATAAATTATCAGCCAAAATAAATAAAAATTACGAGTAAAATTTCAAATTATCTCTAAAAAAATTTCACCCAAATCGGTTCAGTGGTTTTTTGCATTCATAATATTTATAGTACAGTTTCTTGTTGATTTTAAACGATATTATGTACTTCTCATATCAGATTCAATGAATTATCGTAAAAAATATATATAAAAGTAATTTCATATAACACAACTGCGTAATTATATGTCGTATGTCCCTTCTATAAAAAATATACTACGCCCGGTCACATTTAGTAAACGATTTAAATTTAAAAACAAGCAAATTTATATGAAACATAACTAAGAAGGAACTGTACACAAGGTTGTGGCATTTAGCAAGAGATGGGCAGCCTCCCTGATCTAGTTATGTGATAAACAAGCGGTTATTGTGATGAGCTGAGCGGCAAGCGGAAACGCTATCGCTCATGAAACATGTAGATGCTTGTGTATTAATGGATTCTATGCTTTTATTCTATTTAGATATAAACGTTCATAAATAATTTTGCTTAAGAATAAATGAAGTCTTTTGAATATGATATAATGGTGAATCCTTTATAGTATTTTTATTATATAACTAGCTGAAACCCCGCAGTTTCACCCGCGTAAGTCCGTATCCCGTAGGAATATCGGGATAAAAACTTGCCTATATGTTAATTCAGTTGTGCAGCTGTCTACTTATCAAATTTCATTGCAATCGATTCAGTATTTTTTGCATGAAAGAGCAACAAACACACACATCCTTACAAACTTTCGCATTAATAATATTAGGTATTACGAAATCACTTCGTCTTATTATTATAATTACTAAGAAATGTTCTACATCTACAAAATCTGTAGTAAGAATTCAATTAAAGCGAATTCCTGTTGTTGAGATTTTATTATTTCAGTAGAATTTTACATAAGTGAATAATCAAATACATATATTCTCTTTTAACCGACGTTCCCAAAAACAAAGGGGTTTTTTATTTTAGAATCTGATGAGGCATCCCCCCAGGGAGGTCAGTGACCTTATGTAGAAAACAATTATTCAATTATATTATTTTGTAATAAATAAATTAATTCACCATAACCACACCCAATAAATTGATCGTCTTTATTGAAGCAATACGCAATAATATTTGTAAGTCTTATTTATGGTCGAAATTATTGTACAATTATTAGTAGGATTTTTGATACTGTAAGGTCAAATGCATTAAAAAAGGAGCTTTGATGCTGCCGGTTTTTTATAGTACCTATTTATTTACATGTAATTACTTTGTATTGTTGTTAATTTTAAATGTGGGTAGTTTAGCATATTATTAACATCTATTGATGTTTATGGATGGTCCATACAATTTTTTTGGCATTTATTGCATGTCTATATTAATACTAGCTGCGCCTCGCGGTTTCACCCGTAAGTCCGTATCTCGTAGGAATATCGGTATAAAAAGTTGCTTATATATTATTCCAGTTGTCCAGCTGTCTACGTACCAAATTTCATTGCAATCGGTTCTGCAGTTTTTGCTTGAAAGAGCAAGAAACACAAACATATCCTTATAAACTTTCGCATTTAAAATATTAGTAGGATATATTACTGAGTGCTCTTTCTTTGATCTTTTTACTGTAGGACTATATATTAATCGGTAAAAAAGCGATTTAATTGTAATATAAAGTATATTCTGCACATCCTTTATACTGAGCTGAATGACTGTGTGTTTACATTTTTTACAGAAGTCTAACACTATTTTATATACGACTATTAACAGCACGCCCCGGCTCCGCCCGGGTAGTCATTTCTAGTAATTCAAATGATGTAAACTATTCTATCTTGGTGTACAAATTTTACTAAAATATGTTGAGTAGTTTTGTTCATCGCGTACAAACAATGTGACTCGTAATTTATGTATATTAAGAACATTAACTTGAACTCGGACTTCAAAATCGATAAGTCGGGGTTCGAGACAAGGCGAGTGTGCAGGAAATAAATTGATTTTTTAATTTATCAGCACAGGTGGATAACATCACCACTGCTAGAAACGGTGAAGAAAAACATCGTGAGGAAACCGGCATGTCTGAAAATCAAAAATTCGACGACATGTGATATCTGCCAACCCTCTCTTGATCAGCGTTGTGGATTATATCCTGAATCCTCGTAGAAGGCCTGTGTCCCAGCAGTGGGGACAAGTATGGCATCAGGCCATGATGATGAAGAATATTAAGATATACTAAATTCTAATGAAGAATAATTCAAGATTCACACAAGATTGGTATTTAAAATCAGATATGATACCTTGCTACCATTCCGTATACTCCAAAAGTCAAACGTGTTCCGGTTACAAGCATCTAAAAATCAATAAAAATATTATATGACATTTAATTTTTGTATGTGGGAACATCCTATCATTACGTATTATAATGATTGTTTTGTCAATATGATCAAGGGTTGTTAACCTTTTTGTTTTCGGTTTATTTAAGTTAATGGTCACTACTTGCGCCCCGTGGTTTCACCCCTCTTTATAACTTCTGAGTGCTTGTTTTTTGAGATATGTAGCTTTTATTAGGCGTAGGTAGGTAAACGCCTATTAGTGTGGCCGATTTTTAATCTAAACTAATATACATTCGCTTGAACGTAGTAATCTCAGGAAATACTGTTCCGAGAAAAGGCAGAACCGATTGAATAATTGAATAATTGGAATAACACTTATGCTACTTTTTATTCCGATATTCCTACGGGATACAGACTTACGCGGGTGAAACCGCGGGGCGCAGCTAGTCACGAATATTGCTCAGAAATAATCAATCAAATATCTGGACTCATTGCATATTTTGTGTCTTCATCAATTATATTAAAATACCATAAATACAAAATTGCCATACTCAGGTCATATTCATAAATTAACTGAATACACGATTTAAAAACTACCAGACAATAGACGTTATTCAAATTTTAAATAGCAAATAAAACAATTTTGCTACAACATATGAGTACTAATTTGATAAATCTGATTGAAAAAATAATGACTAACCTTCACCTTATCATGGATAGACCAGTAGATCCGTGTCAGAACCTAAAGGTGGTCAAAATTATTATTTACTCAAGCATAACGATCCTTTTATGGTACTGTATCTACAAATACATATAGGTAGGTACATGGATAGAATGTATTCAATCAATCAAAAGCTCTTCATTGTGCACCTTTGCAAAAAGAAACAGTACAAACACACAAAATATTACGAACATGAGCACAACCGCTTATCTCTCGAGCAGCGTTCTCTTCCAGAAAACCTGGTGGGCCAGGACACGTAATTATTAACAATAAAAAAATAAATAATCAAATCAATAAAGCCTAAAATTTGCACTAGATAAACAACGTTCGTCGTGTTTTATAAATGTTGTCAGTAAGCCAGTCTCAAGGTTCTTAATTTTTATGTATAAAATGGTTTTCTAATTATTCAATTATGTCTTAAATAATTCTCAACACATATTCATCAGCTCTTAGACACTATAAAATCAACATCATCAGCCCATATATGTTCCCACTGCGGGACACAGGCCTCCTATTAGGGTTTACGCTATAAAATAATTGTTATAAAATATAATTCATCTTTATTAAGGGACAAAAGACTAGCCTATCGATATAACTCAGTTGCAATTATCCATAGATAATTAATTACATGTCCACAGGTAATAAAAAGATATTATCAGATGAACCATAGATAATTCAACAGTAAACCAATTATTGAAGTTAATAACATTAAATTATGAGATGTTTTAGTGTAAGATGCATTGTAATGTTGCGTAAGGTTTAGTTTTAGGATGAGAACTTTATTTGTAACTGCTAATTATGTATACAATTACATAGTTTACGTTGTGAAATTAGAAAGCTGGAAAATACAACAGTTTGTTTGCAAAGCCTACAACATTTTGGGCAATGACTACACACGTATTTTTTTTTATTTCTTTTTCATGTCATCGTCGGCAATGGAGCTGGTGGGACGCCTGATGGTAAGCGCTACAACCGCCCATGAACATTTAGAGAAGCATTGTAGACCTTACGCCTCTACAAATGGATTGCCGACTTTAAATTGGGGTGGGATTAAGAAAAGATTGGCGAAAGGAGTAAAGGAAAGGACTGGCAAGGGTAAGGAAAAGGATATGGGCCTTCGGCACCCCCACTAACCGAACGAAACACAGCAGAATGCTATTTCACGCCGGTCTTCTGTGGGGGTGTGGTACTTCCCCGGTGCGAGCTGGCCCAATTCGTACCGAAGCGTGCTCGACTACCACATACCAAAATTAATATAGTTATGACATTTCTTGAAAATGTATTTTTTTACATTTATAGATATTAAGTATTAAGTATAAGGCAATAGACAATGCAGCTATTATTGCAACTTACTTGTGGAAGAATAATTAAAAATCCTACTTACATTATAAAAAAAATTGTAAGCATGTATGAATGTATGTTACCCTTTCACGCAAAAACAGATTACTATGTCTGTATGAAATTTGGCTACTTTTTACCGAAGTTCCACGCTCGTGATGCCACGGGTTACAGCTATTATTGCAAAAATGGGTAGGTATCTAATTTTGGAACTAAGCATGTAAACGTAAAATCTCTAAAACAGTTTCTAATGACTGATGTAAGATCTTGAGCAAAATTCATATTATTTATAAATAATAAACACAGAATAAAAAACTACAAAAATCACGATATTGTGATAGAATCCATTAAATTGTTTCACTTGCTCAATTTACAAAGTATACGTAAGGAAATTATTTAATCCTAGTGATCTTAGGATAATAAGATAAACTCATTACATCATTGTATTGTCACCGATCCTACATAGGTGTAAAGAGCTTAAATCTATACTAATATTATAAAGCTGAAAAAATTGTTTGTTTATATGAACACACTAATCTCAGGAACTACTGGTCCGATTTGAAAAATTCTTTCAATGTTAGATAGCCCGTTTATTGAGGAAGGCTGTATATGTACCACGGGGGAAGCCGGGCGGACCGCTAGTGAAATATATCCGTTTGAAGTAGGCCAAAATCGCGTCTTAAAAAGTCAAGAGATTTGAGTTAACCTGTATGTTGGTATACATACAGGTGAAGTTATTAAAAAAGTGTAAAATACAACCAAATAGATGAAAAAGGTTCTAAATAGGTCTCATATGAAATACTTTTTGCTCAATCTATATGAGCGTGTTTCAGTTGTGACAGTTAATGGTATTTGAAACTTATTTGCTCTTACAAAACCCAAATCTAGAACTAATGACCTGCATTTCAGCTTGATGGACTAGGTCTAACAACCTTTTCTTAAATGAACTTAAAACTAAGTTTGAAAATTCAAATTAATGAAGATAGTAACTTATAAAACACATTTATTTTTAACAAGTTATTTAATATAAAGATTAGAATAT
>NC_052115.1:7375333-7384492 GCF_012273895.1 Zerene cesonia | reverse complement strand
ATGACAGATTCGAAATTCAAATGTAATATTTTTTTATAATTAAGTGTAACAGTATTTATGGCCAGACTAAGTAATATAGTGAGATGTTGATAACTACAACTTCTACTATATTACTACTATTATTATTTGTGTTTATAAGACATCTTTTTCTTATAATTTTAAATAACAATTTCAATGACTGATAAACTACTAAACAACGAAACGGATTTTTTTTCAATGTATCTGTTACTTTTAACTATTTATATCTAACTAGCTGTTCGCTCCGGCTTCACCCGTGATACATATATAGCCTATGTCACTCAGCGAAGTAGCAGCTTTCATATGGTGAAAGAATTTTAAAAATTGATCTAGTAGTTTTTGAGTATATCCATTACAAACGAACAAAAAAACACTCTTATTTTTATTATATTAGTGTAAATACTCAATACATATATACAAAACTAGGTTAATAGAAGTCTTTATACTAACTCTGTATTATAAATTTTGAACCAAATGTTTCTCACAGCAGTAAATATAGAAAAAACTAGTTATCATCTTATTTATCCGCTCAATACCTGACACGTGCTTATTATAAGAGAGATAGATGATAATTATGTGATTTCAACGATAACTCGATATTATGGACTTTCAGTATCGGTATTGCGTCAGCGAAATTCAATGGCTTTAAAAGAATAATATATATTTAAAACGTTTTTTTTTCTAAAAGTATAGTATTATCTGGGCTATAGCTATAATAAAGCTTAAATCAAGCAAATAATCAAACAAGAAGTTTGTTTGAAGATTTGAGTCTATTTTTCTAATCTCAATGGCTCTTCGAATCACTATAAAACTTTTCTTATTTCCTAATGTTACCTGGAAGATATCGCTTTATAGCGATAAGGCCGCCTGATGTAACGCTTTTTTTCCATTTTTTTTTTTGCTTATGTGTCCGCATTTCTATTTGTGCGATAGCACAGTATTTATTTAATCAATTATTCTAATCCAATTCTAATGGTGAGAATTGAATACATATTTTAAAGTTAATATTTTTCAAATTTTCCGCTTCCGCTAAGTCAGGGACTTTGCCGGTGTTGAAAAATCAGACAAAGTTGCGTGTGTCAACTAGTTTACAATATCAATTTATATTTATAATATAATATATTGTTTAGGGTGTACAATAGTACCTTACGTAGGAACTATTGTACACCCTAAACGTAAGGTACGTAATGCCAGGGTCTATCTCCCTGATAGACATTATATGGATATCCTATATTGCTGCTTTAACGTTAGATTTCCTACAATCATGCTGGCAGCTGATTACGGGCTGTGGCCGTTGGACTTGTCATCCTTGCTAAATGGTAAAGAACCTGTTGTTTAAATTACATTATCTTGTATTGATTGAGAGACAAGGCCATTTATATTATTGTTTATAGGTAGATCGGACATTGGACGCCATTGTTATCTAAGAATTCATAAAAATATGTACTGCATACTTCTATGTTAGGTAAAAAACATATGCTTAGTATTATATTCCTTCTATTTTACTTTATCATTTAAATTATATGAAATTTTGGTGGAAAATGACGTGAGCAATTTAATGTAGAAAACTCTCTTTATGATCAATGTCATTTATAACATAATAATTATTATAATATCTATTTTTCTTATTTCATCTATGTATTCACAAATACAAAATAATTTTTGTTTTCAGTGCCATCTTACAAACATGTTAGACATTAAAACGCGCGCCGTGAATTCGAAACATTATAATTTCTACGACATATTTAGTTTAACACGTATTCACTAGGTGGCGCTTAAATAAAACGCAATAAATAGAATTTAAACAAAGCACGCGTAAAGGGTCCTGCGAACGTTTCATAGACATACAGAATAAAAACAATTACATTGTACGAACGTGATTAAATACAATATAACAAAACCATAACTAACATTAAGTAAAAATGCAGAATAAACATGGAAAACATCAACCAAGTGTACGATTATAATATATTATTATGTCAACTAAGTAGATAGTTCTGTAAATACTCCTGAAACTAAATAAGGGGTAAGGAAAGGATTGACGACTGGAAAGAAGGAATGGACTGGGAAGGGTGAGGATAAGGAAACAGGATTCCAGCTCCCCCACTCACCGAACGAAACACAGTAGCGTGATACTATTTCACGCCGGTCTTCTGTGGGGGTGTGGTACTTCCCCGGTACGAGCTGGCCCAATTCGTGCCGAAGCGTGCTCGACTCCCACAATTATGCAATTTATAAGCGCAATTGCAATACTGTACGATCGCCGACAATTCAATCTAGCTCAAGACCATCACGTCATGAATTGAATAGCAAATAACTAAATAAACTAATTGGAAATTTATGTAACTACTTAAATAGGTAATGCGTTTTAATAATTTTATTAGATAACATTGATTTATGAATTAATTACATACTTATATATCTTCATGCTTGATAAATACCTGTTGATAATCTCGGCCAAATAAGCTATCTTTTATATATATATTATAATTATAAAGAAGTGAAGTTTGTGAATTTGTGCGCTTTAAACGATTTCATATACTACTAGCGTACCCGGCCACGCGTTGCTGTCTGTGGCTGTGGTTAAATTTATTGCTTTAGTAGCTGACTCAGCGAACTTCGCAACGCCATTGACCTTTTTCGAAACATTTATCTGGACTATTATGAATGCATCAAAACCAAAATTATCAAAATTGGCCCAGCCACTCTCGAGTTTTAGCGATACTAACGGACAGCATTTGATTTTTATTTATAAGATAATTAACAATTATTGGGATAATTAATCGAAATAAAAACTGTTATAAAATGAGTTGGTGAAGAGTTCATTGGGAACATACATACATTCATGACACTGGATTTTTATATCTTAAGACAAAGCAGTGCTGGCTCAGTGGTTAAGAGTTAAGACCTCGTACTTAAAAGTGAAGTCGAGGGTTCGCGACCGGTAGAGCGTGCAAGAAACGATTTGATTTTTCATTTTCTCTACACATTATTATATACATGCTAGACCCTCGTCCCGGTTCCGTCCAGATATCAAGATTCCTGCTTTATCCCATTAAGCATTTAATCGGGATAACAAATATCCTATCACACAAGTCAGCTCATACCCTGTCTGTTCACCATATTTAATCAAAATCCTATTAAATGATTAACGAACAAACATCCAAAGAAACAAACTTTAATATTTATAATATTGCTCAAATGCTCCCTTGGGATAAAACAGAAATCTCAATATCCGAACGGAGCCAGGACGAGCGTATATTATATGACCCTTTCCCTTGTTGATTACCGATTCTATACAATTTCCAATCATCCAATCATATCAAATAGATAATTACATAATGCAAAACAAGTTCAAACAACTGCTGATGATAAAATGTTAAACGCAAGGAAATAAAATCAATTTTCTTTTACATGCGGAAACAATTGTGACCTTAACATTCAACATAACATTATTATAAGAATTCCGATCCTCATATTCATGGTTACAAATGTGTTAAATTTCGCGAATCTTCGCTACGCCTAACTTTACCAAGTTTATTTTATACACGACAAATAATTGATTTGATTTATGGTTTATTAATCGAGGATCGTTGGATTGGTTAAACGAATCAAAATGAATCACTACATAGTATAAAACGAAGCCGATTTCTCTGACTCTATGCCCCTATTTATGCTTACATCTTTGAAGCTACACAACGGAATTTGATAGTTTTTAATAGATATATTGGTTCAAGAGGAAGGTTTATATGTATAACATCTATTAAACTACTCCAAATTTACCGCGTATGAAGCCGCGGGAAAAGCTAAAAATAATAAAGTATTAAATAATCATTTTTAACAATAAACTAAAGAAATTTCAACAAGACAGACGAAGACTAAATTATTATATCAAAAGGGAAGACACCAGTTTAAAAAAATATTAAAAATCGGTTCATCCAGTCGAAAGTTCTGCGGAAACAAAGCAAAAATATACAGTCCAATTGAGAACCTCCTTTTCTTTGTATTTTATCTATTTATAATTTACGTGCTCAGGACTCACTAAGAGATCTCTTTAAGAGAACTGGTATACTTACCTTATCGTCACAGTATATATTTAATAACATTTCAAAGTATGCAAAAACACTGATTTACACACAAAATTAGGTAATAGACATTGTTATGACACGAAGAATAAAAATATAATACCTGTCTGGCTTTCTATGCTAAAAAATCATTTATGGGATAAGGTATACATACGCTCTAACAATTTTATTTCTTGTATAATATATCTTACAGTCATATGTTACAGTCAAGCAAAGCTCACTTACGTTTAAATAAAGTATGAATACATCTTCTATATATATAAAATTCTCGTGTCACAGTTTTCGTTGCCATACTCCTCCGAAACGGCTTGACCGATTCCTCTGAAATTTGGTAAGCATATTGGGTAGGTCTGAGAATCGGCCAACATCTATTTTTTATCCCGATATTCCTACGGGATGCGGACTTACGCGGTTGAAACCGCGGGGCGCAGCTAGTGTGAAATATATATCTATACCAATATTATAAAAAGAACAGATATACATCATCTGCCCCATACCCCACTAGGGGACACGGGACTTCACTTTTACTTTTAATATTATAAAGCTGAAGAGTTTGTTTGAACGTACTAATCTCAGGAACTACTGGTCCGATTTGAAGAATTCTTTCAGTGTTAGATAGCCCATTTATTGAGCAAGGCTACAGGTTATACATTCACCATGGGCGAAGCCGGGGCGGACCGCTAGTATTCCATATACCTCAAGGGATTACACAGTCTACTACTGATCCATATTTATAAATGCCCATAAATTATGAAACTAAAAGTCAGTCATAAACAAGGTCAACAGCAGGATGGGAAGCCTATTTACGTAACGTCATTAAGAACCTTATGTTTTTTGTTTATATTTGCGAATCAAAATATGTTTCAAATCGTACTAGAAGTTGTTCTAATTGTTGTTACAAAACACTAAAACAGTCTATTATTTATTTTGTAACACTGGTTAAGACCTTGACTTTATAGTATCCAAGTGAGGGAATTCAAGCGTTGTATTATTTATTCGTTTCGGTTCGGCTTTTAGGTTTCAGTTCTCGGTGTTCGGTTTTTAAAATGTTTATCATTATCATCATCATCAGCCTAATATTCCACTACAGGGATACAGGTATATGTCACATGTTGTCGAACTTTTAATTCTCGTTTTCCTTCACCATTTCAAACAGTGGTGATGTGAATAATATGAAGATAAATCGGAAAATTTATATCATAATCCTATTAATATTATAAATGCGAAAGTTTGTAAGGATGTGTGTGTGTTTGTTGCTCTTTCACGCAAAAACTACTAAACCGATTGCAATGATATTTGGTACGTAGACAGCTGGACAACTGGAATAACAGATGATAACTTTTTATCCCGATATTTACGGGATATTCTTACGGGATATGGACTTACGCGGGTGAAACCGCGGGGCGCAGCTAGTTAATTATAATTTTCTATTTGAGTCTGAGGTCCTCACCAGTGAGCCGCCAGTGGTTATTATTACGGATATATAATGTTACAATGGCTTCTTTCTTTTCTATATCGCATCGGTTGATATCTAGTTTGAATTGAACAATTGAAGTTACACGAGAAAACAACTCCCTTTCGTCTCCCTCAGGACGTACCTAAAATAAAACCGTTACGCCTTCCCCCCTCATCACTATCATAGACTGTTACATCACAACATAGTATAAAACAATGTCGCTTTCTTTGTCTCTACGTCCATATATATGCTTAGATCTATAATACTATGCAACGGATATTGATGGAATTCTTTTTAATAAATAGAGTGATACAAGAGGAAGGTTTATATATGTGTAATAACACTAGCTGCGCCCCGCTGTTTCACTCGCATCAGTCCGTATCCCGTAGGAATATCGGGATAAAAAGTTTCCTATATATTATTCCAGTTGTCCAGCTGTCTACGTACAAAATTTCATTGCAATCGGTTCAGTAGTTTTTGCGTGAAAAAGCAACAAACGCACACATATCCTTACAAACTTTCGCATTTATAATATTAGTAGGATATATTAAACTACTCCGAATTAACGCATGCGAAGCCGCGGGCAAGGGCTAGTAATGTTATCCTACGTTACATATATATGTGGCTCTGCTCACTCTTATAACTTGAGGCCTCTCATTATAAGCACCATATTGATATAAGCTCTCATAAATATTTAACTATTACCATACATTTAAATGAATCGCTGGCAGCACTGAATAACTTTTAATTGCATTTTGCTGGGTTTCGAAAATCAGAACTGTAATATAAGACCATTCTGCTGTTTATTTGTTTGTGTTGGCAGCTTACCGCCCGCGGCTACCACTGATGTGTTAACGCAAAATTTGGAATGGTGGGAACAAAGAGATATGAAAATACGACTTAAACGTTTCCTTTTAAGCAGCATTTCTAGAAAAAAGTAACGAAAATGTAATGTGTGCGTGTTATCTAAATATATGGAATTAAATATACTTTTTATCAGGTGTGTCGCATCAAAATCATTTAAGCGATTTCGTTGTTTATTGAAGCGAAAGAAAGAGATACCAAACAGTTGAGATATGAACTCGTATATAAACATTAAATGCATTTGTTAACAAAAAATTATCCTAAAACTACCTATACAAATACTATATACAATATACTATATACTAATGTAAAATATATCGTTTCAGCCATACATATCTCACCGTAAAATTACAATACGTATTGTAATCTGTCCATAATTGTGATCTGTAACATAGCGGAACATCATCGTCATCCCATACATTATCCCACGGCTGGGATATGGGCCTCCTTTCAGAGTTCGGAGAACCCACCACGCTGGCCAAGTGGGGGTTGACAGATGTCACATGTCGTCCTATTTTTGATTCTTGGACATGCCGGTTTCCTTACGATGTTTTCCTTCACCGTTTCGAGCAGTGGTGATGTCAATGATATGCAGATAAAATGAACAATAAATTCATTTCTTGCGCACTCATCCGGTCTGAATCGTTGTCTTTTCACTTGCCACTATTGCTCTTTCATCACGTTACGTGATGCTTTCAATGTATATCATTATTTTGAGGAACATAATGCACCGATACGAAATCGATAAATTATGAAATGGGTATTCGATTTATTTTTTTTTTTTTTTTTTTTTTTTTTTTTTTTATGTCATACCGGGCAACTGAGCTGGTGGTTCGCCGGATGGTAAGCGATCACCACCGCCCATAAACATTCGCAAAAGTAGTACCTCTGCGAATGCGCTGCCCGCTTTTATGGGGTAAGGGAAAAGGAAAGGATTAATGACTGGAAAGAAGGAATGGACTAGGACGGGTGAGGAAAAGGAAACGGGCCTCCGGCTCCCCCACTCACCGGACGAAACACAGTGGCATGCTACTATTTCACGCCGGTTTTCTGTGAGGGTGTGGTACTTCCCCGGTGCGAGCTGGCCCAATTCGTGCCGAAGCGTGCTCGACTCCCACATACAAAATTTAATAACGTCTATAGAAACTACTAAGAAACAGGAGCTCCATAAACTCGCAGACTGATAGTACAGCCAAAAGGCCGTTTGGGAGAAGTGAATTCTCGGCGTAAAACATAAGTGCTAAGATATATTCGCATTTAAACGTATAATTAATACATTAAATTACAAGCAAATGTTTCGGATCACACTTTTCCAACTGTTTGTAGTAATATAATTGTTTTTACAGTCTTACAGCGACATAATATGTATGTATTTATTATTATTGAGGACACATCTTAAACAATTCCCAACAATTATTTTGTTTTATGTCATCGTCGGCAATGGAGCTGGTGGATCACCTGATGGTAAGCACTACCACCACCCATGAAAATTTGGAGAGGCGTAAGGTCGATTACAGTGGGGTTGCGGTACTTCCCCGGTGCGAGCTGGCCCAATTCGTGCCGAAGCTCGACTCCCACAAACAAAATGTGTGACTCTGAACATAGTAGTCAGAACTCCCACATTAATTTCGCAATTATTACCACAGATGAGAAATACATATTCATTACGTACAAGCTTTTAGAATAATTACAATGCAGAAACACTGAACACGTTTATTTATGAAATTTTATCACTGACATTTTACAATTGCAATCGTGACGAACTCAAGCTTGCTTTGGTATGTGATCTATTTAAAGGTATACATGATGTTTTGGTTTATACGATACTCCGTGAAATTAAGCATGGGATATTATAAATGTGTGTTTATGAGGATGGATGGATAATGGATATGGTAACTGTTTCACGCAAAATCAACTGAACGCATTTTGTTAATACTTGGCTGTAGTGTAGACTAGTACTTTATGTCTTTTTTTTAGGTCTTCGTCGATGGTAAGCGCTACCACCGTCCATGAACATTTGGAGAGGTGCAAAGTCGAGCAGACCTTATGCCTCTACAAATTTTGTTTTTTTGATTGTCAATTTAAAACTGAAAAGGAATTAGGAAGGGATTGACGAGAGGTATAAAAGGAAAGGACTGGGACGGATAAGGAAAAGGACATGGGCCTCCGATAACACCACATTAACACATAGGTTATAGAAATACTTGCTTATGATTGGTAAAAATTTGATGCGCTAATATGATTGGTAGAAAATTTAATAAATGCGAAAGAACCGCAAAAATATTATTATTTAAAGCGTATTGTACGGCACTATATACGCCTCAGCTGTGGACTAAATACACGAGAGAAAATTATAGAGTATTTACGGGTCAGTACAACGACTCATTTAGAGTTTTGTTTAGGCTACCTCGTTGGAGCAGAGCATCTAGCATGTTTGCTGAAGCCCGCGTGCCGGTTCTCGATGCGTTGATCAGGCATCGTGTTGCTAGATTTAAAAATATTCTTTTTACATCTAGTAACACGATCATAAAAACTTTAACTAGTGTTAGTAGTGGTATCTTGGGTTCCTATGCCACGCTTCTATATGTAAATAATCTTTTATAACTTTTGAATTTGTAACGGATCTTTGTTGTCCATGTAATTTTAATTTTAATTCAGTAAAGGTATATTATTATTATTATGTGTATCTCTCCATAATACTCGGGTACCTCCAGAAGGAAAGCACCCGGTCTTTTG
>NC_052115.1:7332098-7374333 GCF_012273895.1 Zerene cesonia | reverse complement strand
ACTAAGGACCGCGGGGGCGCTACTCCCCGTCACCTCGCCACAAGGTGCCCTGCGGGCTTATTATTATTATTATTATAACTACGGTTGAAACCGCGCATCATAGCTAGTTACATTTTTCTGTTTATCACGTTTTTTGCTTACCGTGGCGAAGTGAACTTACATTTTTTATATTGCATTAATGAAAATGAAATGAGTAAATCGATAAAAAAATTGAATTAAAAAATACATAGACAGATATTTAAACTCACAAATTTGTATTTTTAAAAGTTTTTCCATTTCTCTCAAGACAGTCACCGATTGTTTCAATATTTTTGTGTTATTCCAATTTTTATACTCAGCGTATTTAATTTAAGTTTTAATAGTAATAAGTAGTTGTATTATTCAATTGTCTTTGGAGAAATTGTATTTTTTACCGCTACCAACGTCCAACCACAGTAGCATTCTGCTACTACTATTTTCATGCTACTATTTCACACCGATCTAGCCGTGGCATCGACGTGGAGTGTAATCTTACCCCGTGCGGACCGACGCAGTTCGTGCCGAAGCGGATTCGACTCCCACAATAAATTATCGGCTCGGCTTTGGCGCCATTCTTTTTGTATATTACTTATATCTGTAATCTGTATATTCATCTACAGACCTAATAAACCTAGTTTATAGTCAACTAGCTGCGCCCCGCGGTTTCACCTGCGTAAGTGCGTATCCCGTAGGAATAGCGGGATAAAAAGTTGCCTATATGTTATTCCAGTTGTCCAGCTGTCTACGTACTAAATTTCATTGCGATCGGTTGAGTAGTTTTTGCGTGAAAGAGTAACAAACACACGCACATCCTTCACATCCCAAACATACAAACTTTCGCAGTTATAATAGTAGTAGGATAGGATGTAGCACCGCATTTGTGTACTAACACCAAACTACTCATATTATAATATCTACTAACACTATAACTGACTAGCCTAGACTAGTTCGCCCGGACTTCGCCCGTGGTACATTTCTCAAAGTATCATATAGCACTCGGGAATAATGTAGCTTTCTTTTGGTGAAAGAAATTTCAAAATCGGACCAGTAGTTTCGGAGCCTTTAGGGTAGGTTACAAACAAACAAAAAAAAATCCTGTTTATTACATTAGTATAGATAACTGACACTCATACACGGTCACGCGCTTTTATATTTAATTCGTATTCATGCACTTTCAAATTTACGTAGAAATTTTTTTTCTGTATACTTTTTTAAAGAGGAATTCATATCTATTTTATTTTTTATTTTAATTACTATGTGTACATGCCACAGTTAATTTAAGCTTTTATGAGCGTCATCGATAATTAAGTAACTACATAATAAAATGCCATTTTGCTTGCGCATGCGCAGGTACAAGCAATCTTTGCTGTAGTATCACTTAGTAGACTAATTACAGACACTTAAAACATTCAAGTGAATAAAAATTTTGAGAAAGTAGTTAATTAATCATCATCATCATCAGCCCTTATATGTTCCCACTGCAGGCACACAGTAATATAAAAATATGATATTTACTCATATTACGGTTCACAGATTTTATTAATGTTATTTTTTATATGATAGATCAACTGAGCTGGTGGTTCGCCTGATGGTAAGCGATCACCACCGCCCGTGAACATTCGCCGAGATAGTACTTATGCGAATGCGCTGCCCGCTTAATGGGGTAAGGGATAAGGAAAAAATGAACGAGTGGAAAGAAGTAATGAACTGGGAAGGTTGAGGAAAAGGAATCGGCCCTCCGACTCCCCTACTCACTGTACGAAACGTATTATGATTCTAATTCACGTCAGTTTTATATATGTTATGTATGTATGTCATACCTAACATAAAAAAATGATTCGAACCTGTGATGATAATAAAATCTTCAATTAAAACTTCTCACCCGGATATTGTGCTACTGAGAAATAATTTCATAATATGTCAACCCTTATATAGCCTTTGATTATTATTATAATATTTCTACAATGTGCATCCGAAGATAATTCACGTCATAATAAATCTCAGTTAGTCAGAAAGCTTCCTTCCACGGTATTGATATAATATGCTTGAAATGCGACCGTATTTTTATAAATACAGTAGCTGCGCCCGTAGCTTTACCCGCGTAAGTCCGTATCCCGTTGGAATATCGGGATAAAAAGTTGCCTATATGTTATTCCAGTTGTCCAGCTATCTAAGTATCAAATTTCATTGCGATTGGTTCAGCAGTTTTTACGTGAAAGAGCAACAAACACACAGACATCCTTACAAACTTTCGCATTTATAATATTAGTAGGATAGTAGGATAGGATGTTCTTTCTTTCGCACTTTGTGTTATTTCCTATAAGGTGTGTTCAATAAATAAATAAAGTATCATTCATTCATTCATTCAAATATAAAGCAAACAAGCAGTGAAATAGATTCTGTACTATATCATATATATGCTACGTTGTTTGATTTGAATTATGTTATAATATTACAATAGAATTAAATATATTTTTGGTATACAACTACTACCTGTACTTGATTAAGTCTAATTTGAGCAAATTTTGCACATCGCCATATAAATAAAACAGGGGAATACAGGGATTTAATATATTAAATAATAAAACCAAAACCTCATAACGAGTCGAAATAGTCTTAAAGGGCATAAATTAAGGTCGAATTTCGACCTCTCACTGGCCAGCTACTAGTTTTAATTAAACACAATAACATACTCGCCTATCTCGTTAATAACGTTCACACCACAGATATTCCAAAACAAATCCAATTAAAGCGTATTAGTACATTGATATTATACCCCAATGTCAGGTCACGCATGCTGCAATTAAATTACATCGGAATTCGGTAAGTGAACTTGCCAATCCTTGCTCTGAGAGCACCAATCAAATGCTCCATACAACACAGCACGTGTTGTGATGATCCGAAATATCGTCCAACCAACTGTAGTATAAAACCTCGGTGAAGATGCACTATGGTACATTTTACACGCAACAACCAAGGGAGCCGCATCAACATGAAACACGTTAGTTTTGTGTCTAATATTATAGTGTAAAACCCTAAGTGCCAAGTGTGTTTGTGCTGGTGCAAAAGTGTTGTAATGTTATCTTATCATCTCGATGAAATGCATTAGATGTCAAGTTATTTCACTGTTTTCGAGATGCGATTGAGCTTGTTTATATGTTGTTCAACAAATGATTAGTAAAAAAGAATTACGTTTGAAAACCTGAAGGGAAAGTAATTTAGAAGCGAACTAGGAAATTGATGAATATATCTTACATTCGAAAAATGTCGCGTCCGATAGAATCTTTAACCTTTAGTTAAAACTCAAATATCCACAATTCCTTCAATTTAATTTTCTTCATCAATAACATGACCTTTATGTTTGTTCGTCTCTACCAAGTCTTAGACATTCAATTAAACATTATAAGCCTATACCAAATAACTCATACTATACGCATCTCATAAATAATTAAATTTACATATTATGTTTCACATTTAATGCTATCGATGATAACACATGACTGAAGTTTATGTCATTTCTTACTGGCTCACGAAACCAACCTTAGCAAATGTCACGATATTCAATTCGATTCTAGCGTGAGCAATAAATTCTTTAAATTTTCAGTACATTATTTTGGCCCTCGCTTCCATTGCTGCTGCCGCGAAACTGGAGAAGGTTTATTTGCCGCCAGACGTGGCGTCTGCTAGCGGTGCCGATGCTGGTCTTCAAACCCCATTTGAACCGTCAGAAAGCCAATCATTTGGAGGGCAAAGGCAAGGGTTCGGAGGGCAGAGGTTTACGAATCAAGACCAGTTAAGTCTGAACTACAATAGGCAATCAGAGCGATACGCAAACCAAGCTGAGATACTGAGATTTGAAAATGAAATTAACCAAGATGGATTCAGATATGCTTATGAAACAAGTGATGGTACTAAGGCAGAACAAGAGGGTAAGTTGAACTCTACATAATTTCCTTGATTTGTCTTTATCGGTCATGTTTTATCATTATCTAAGCAATAAACACAATTAACAAAATTGGGTTAGTTCATAATGTTGTTACGCTGATAACTCCGAAACTATAGAACAGTACGAATTATAACCACATAAGTAACTCTGTCTGTAAAATAAACTGGAATATTGGACCAGAACTGTCTAACATTTCTTTTGATTATGCGGGCCGACCCGGCGCAAAGAAAATAACAACAGCTCAGCTCAGCTTTTTAACATTACGATACACAGTAAACGTATTTAATACACTGTCTATCTTCACTTATCCACATCAACAATGAGTCTATAAATCTCAAACTCAATTTAAAAGTCAAAAATTTGTAACAAAAAAGCCTTATAATGGTTTACTTACTTGCGGGTTAAGAAAAAAATTGGGTCGTGAAATATCACAAGATATTTAACTAAACATGCAAGTTCGTGCATTCACGTTAATTTCCTTTAATTTTTGTTCCTATTGACTATTTTGGATACGCAAAAACATGCCAAAATCGAAAAACTAATCACCAGTATTTATACGCTTTTATTAGCTTCATCTATGTCTGCATTTTTCCATTTAACTGACCCCTTTAGAGTCGATTTTTACCCACTTTAACTCTGTTTAAGAGTACGGGAGACCGTTTAGTAAATTCTTTCATAACTTTAAAAGCGTTTTTTTTATATAAGTTTTTATTCCTAACTCTAATATCACTTCTCGAGGTAAAATCCATCTTCATCATCAGCCCATATGTGTTCCCACTGCTGGGACACAGGCCTCCTATGAGGATTCAGGCCATAATCCACCACACTGGCCAAGTGCGAGATGGCAAATGTCACATGTCGTAGAATTTTTGATGTTTGGACATGCCGGTTTCCTCACGATGTTTTCCTTCACCGTTTTAAGCAGTGGTGATGTTATCCACATGTGCAGATAAATTGAAAAATCAATTTATTTCCTGCACGCTCGCCCGGTCTCGAACCCCGACTTATCGATTTTGAAGTCCGAGGTTCTCACCACTGAGCCACCACTGCTCTTAAAATCTATATTATTGATGGGATTGGGTACAATTTAGCCCGATTTGAATTTTATCATGCATTTATTGAGTCTTATGTTGTTTTAATATTGAGGCAATAATTACATTCAAAACAACTTTAACGAGGCAAACCTATCTGCATTTGCATCTACGAAATTATATTAAAATTCATTAAACTATAATTTTGTGTGTGTTCATTGCGGTCGTAAATATTATAAAAGCTATGGTTTTATTAGCTTGAATATCTGAAATATGTAAAATATGGTCTTTATGTGATGAATTATTGTCCTAAAAAGGTTTTAATGTGCGTAATGTTAATAATCGGAATTAACGTTTAGAATTTATTATTTACTCACCTACTATTGACTTTGTCTAAAAATTAGGAATTATATAATAAATAAAGGATTATTTATTTCGCTTATCAAGGATCGGTAACAATACAATAATATGTTAGTTTTCTTGTAATCTTGATTTTTTGAGGATTTCCTTACGTATACTCTGTAGAATCATACGTGAAAAAGTTTATTCATTTCATCGTGATTTTTAGTTTTTTTTAACCACAGGAGGATCTCTGAAATCTCTTTAATGTCTTGTTATCACATCTTCACGCTTAATACACATGAGATGTCATTTTATGTAACAGGTTACTTTATAAAAACGATTCACTTATACATTTTGCAATGTTACATAAAGTTGAAGCCCACTCAAACACGTAATTAGAGCCTATGTCTTGACAGAGCTTTCAACACAGCAACTTTACCTATTTTGAATGGACATTTTACTCTTAACAGAAGAGCTCTCAATACATGCGTCTTATAGATAAGTTCGCTGTCAAATTATGTGATGGCAATTTGACATTTATGTCATAATATCATTATGGACGATAGTTACGTGTCGATTTTTCACGGTTGTCGGTTACGTGTGGGGTGTGGCGTGAAATGATTTATAGTTGCTTCCGTTCAAAGCACTTGTATTGACAGAGAGGTATAATATTGCACAAAGAGAATAGTTCTTTTTCTGTCCATCCCAATTTGGTTTGTTATTTTTTATACGTTCTAGTGATTTAGCAAGTTATCTTCTTATATATAAAAATCAATTGCTGTTCGTTAGTCGCGCTAAAACTTGAAATAGGCTGGGTCGATTTTGATAATTTTGTTTTTGATGCATTCATAATAGTCCAGGGACGGTTAAAAAGGTAAAAAATACGGCTAAATTTTTCGAAAAAAGGTCAATGGCGTTGCGTCAAGTCAAGTTCGCCGGGCCAGCTAGGATAAAATAATAATAATAAGCTTCACCTTCTTTCTACCTTTCTTGTGTTTTAAAAGTAAATAATAATAAAAATTTTTCATTTGCAAATCCTGTACCAATTAGATTGTTAGCTCGAACATGATAATCTCGTGAGCTATAGGACCCATTTCGATGAAATTTAGTACATAGTTAGTGAGTGACCCAAGAATGGATATAGAATAGTTTATGTCCCGAAAAGGAATTAAAACAAGAATCAAGACAATTAATATATTTTTTTATAATATCATTACTACACACCGGGAGGGATACCGTGACGTCTTAAAGCAGTACTAATTACAGTGCATGAAAAAGACAGAGCTATAGGTCTTCTAGTGCCATCACTCTCCCACTCTGGAATTAGTACTGTTCTTGGTCGCCATGGTAACGTATACGTATGAAAACATTCGACATAATAACAAATTCTTTCAGGTCGCGTCATTCCCGGTTCCCTCCCCGAGCAAGGCTCCCTCCTGGTCACCGGCTCCTATTCCTACGTAGGTGATGACGGCAAGACGTATACCGTCACCTATGTGGCTGATGAGAATGGTTTCCAAGCGACCGGTGATCACCTACCCACTCCGCCACCCGTTCCTGAGGCCATTTTGAAAAGCCTACAACTGATTAACTCTAATGGTAAGATATTTAAGAAATGAGTATTGTACTTTTCCCCTTTTGCCTTAAATTCAGCCTGATAAGCCGACTGATTAAAAATTTCGTTAGAATTCGAAACATAATGCGGTTTCTGAGAGATGGAGGTATGCTAACACAAACATGAGTTAAGGCTAGTATTAGAAAAGAAAGATTTTCAACAGTTGATAATAAGCTAATCGTTTTTTTTCACTATTTTCAGGAATTTACAGCAGTCAAAAAAGTAGTTATGATGCTGATGCCGGCTTATAAATTTGTTTATTATTAGACTGAAATTAAAAATGTAAATTAGCTATTACGCGGGCAGAACACTTTGCTGCAAAATTTGACAAGGCGCTTTTAATTTTAATATCCTTTGACGTTGCGATTAATTTGTCCCATTGATTCAATTTAAAGAAATCATTTTTTATTGATTGTATATAAGAGAAATTGCTATACATTTTTGAAAATTGCCCAATTCATGTACGTCAGTAAACAACGGTTTTGAATTAAAATACAACAAAAACGATTACTACATAAATAATTAAATAAAGGTACCTACTAATACTTTTGTTGTATTTTAATTGACAATTAACAACAAATCTAAAAGTTTTTGTTTTTTTAAATAAAGTTTATTGTTATAACTTACGTTTGTATTTCACTGCCTTTATAAAAAAATGGTACGATTGATTTTGGTGGTCTGTAATAATTTCCTTTTTAATTAGTATCATTTAAATATTTAGGAGTAACAATTTAATTATAAATTGATTTACTAAATTGCTATTTTTGTGTAAGCCACTTCAAAATTTAATATCATTTAAAAATTCCTTGTGGAAAAGTCAATGTGTATCATTTTCAATAACCAATTATATAATTAATGGAAGAAATGGAATATTAGCAAACATACCATAGCTACTTACTAGCTAAGTTTTATCAAAATGTGTTCTTAAGTTTTATCGTTATACATTATCAATCAATCCAACTCACAGCCATAATAATAGCCGTAAAAACTTGCATTAGACATAAATATATATATTATAGGTGTGATTACAGGTAGGTCCAGCATTATAATAATTATTTATCTGTTAACTTTTAAAGGTCTTACAACAGGTTATCCTTAGGTGATCAGAACTGAACATATACACGTTATTATCGTCAATTGATTTATGTTTACATGTTCTCAAATGTTACATTGTCAATTTGAAGAAAATCTTCGTGAAATAAAGTGACATTTGAAGGACAAATTATTATTCTAACAGAGTAATTTAAAACAATGTAAAATTTTGGTCGATAGCTCTCCCCACACGGTACAAGTCGGGTACATTTTACGAATTTACGCATAATTTTTCTCATAACAAAGTCACGACTCAAATAAACTAAAGCTATGCTATGGTAAACTTCCAGTCCATTACTTTTATTCAAATATGTATAAATAAGGATAAGTAAAATCCTCAGGTACCTGAACTTATATAAGTTCCTATAAGTTATAAGTTATATAAATATAAGATATAAGTTAGTACTTATAAGTTCTGTTTTACTATTATTTCTCTATATATTGGCATATATATCTCTCCACGAACAATGTAACGGATATAAATGGATTAGAATCAGAGAAATTGTCATCATAATTATTAATTTCAAAGAAAATTCAATTTATCAAGATATAATTTGAAGCGTAAGAATCGTCATAGCAAATGACTATCACTCTCCTTCCAGCTTCAAAGAGCCTCGCCTACGCCTACGCCTCTGCCATTGACAGCATCCTTGGTACAGTGGTTAATGCGTGAGAGTAAAACCGAGGGGTCTTGGGTTCGATTCCCGGTGGGGATACAGGGTCTGGTGGGTCTGGCAGGACGTAGATTGCTGATCACCTGTTTATCCACGAAGAAAATCGATGAGTTTAACGGATGTATATCATCTGCCCCATACCCCACTAGGGAACAGGCGACTTCACACTTAATTGCACACACATTAAACAAAATAATAAAATGGATACACACAAACAAACTAAAAAGCGTTAAAAATAGGCAACCTTCTCGTTAAGAAGCGATATCTTCCAAACAAATTTATAAATCTTTAGCTCTTTGTTCTACTATAATTATAAATGCGAAAGTTTCTGAGGACGGACGTAAGTGTATGTGTATGTTTGTTACTCATTCACACAAAAACTACAAAACCGGTTGCAATATAATTTAGTACGTAGATAGCTGGACAACTGGAATAACACATAGGCAACTTTTTCCTGATATTCCTACATACAGATTTGGTGAGACCGCGGGGCGCGGCTCGTTCTTTACATTAGCTATGTCTATGAGGATAGATGACGTCATCGACCTTGGCGCCACTTATAACTGCAACATTTAGGAATTTGTCACGCTTGTGAACTCATCCATCAACGCAATTATGATCAGATTTAATTATTATTAATAGCAACAATGCACACAGTACGAGAACTAATGATGGGCGATATGATCTGTACCATTCTGTAATGATTTTTATTAAAACCCGTTAGTCATAAATTTATTTTTTGATGTAATTTATCAATCAATCAGAGCGAACAGATGACGTAATAAATGGGTCAATTTAATTGTTTTCTTTGATAAATCTATTTGAAAGATTACCTAAGTTACCTAAGCTCTGTATGCGGAAAGAAATAGATACATGACATAATTTAATGTTTTTGATTCTATGTAGTATTAAGTACAAATATTTGAATTTGCAATAAAACAAACAACACGACGATTATTTAATTCAATTTCTTTAAAAAATACTGTCAAACTAGTCCCGCCACGGGCTTTTTCCTGCTTTTCTTCTAAGCTTTCATTACATCCATTAAATTTGTATGTACATATAAAATTAAATCAAAATAAATCATTGCCATAATATTATTCAGGAGATAATTTTGACAGTGCGTATAATTCTCAGTATTTGATACTTGACACAGCTGTTAATAATAAACCATATCATTTTCTGGGAACACATTAATGCTATAGAATGCAAAGATATCTTCAGTAAGATTTATTGAAGGAGAATTGATATTATGGGACCCTTAATTTGACCGATAAAGATCGATATGACATTAATTAATAACTATATGTACTAGCTGTTGTCTGCAGAATCGCCCGTGGGGTCATAATGCATTTTCATTGCACAAACTTTCATCCCATACTTTATAATTTTCAGAAGGTCTACATTAAGTGGCATGCGAAATTTCAGTCAAATCGGTCTAGTAGTTTGGGCTGTGCGTTGATAGAACACTCAGTCAGTCACCTTTGCGTTTTATATATCGCTAGCTTTTGCTTGCAGCTTCGCACGCGTTACAGTAAAACCAGTTTGCAGTAAAACCCCTTTTGTCCTCAGTCTTTTACTTTGTTATTATACATATAAACTTCACTCTTGGATTACTTAATCTATTCAAAAAAGAACATTAAAATCTGTTGCGTGATTTTCAAGTAAGAACCATATAAACACACACGGAGCGTGACTTTGCTTTATACTATTTAAATGATACCCATATAAGTTATCTACTCATTACCTAAGAATTTTAAAATTACATCACAATATCCTCACCATACTAACGAATCGTCAGCTAGGACAAATATATTTTATTGTACGTCACAAATCACATTTCCATGTAATTATAAATCTATATTTTCCTCAAAATCATACACGTAATAATAATATTTACGTCAGTGATAGGAAAAAGGAATTTGAATACTAGCTCATGTATATATATAACGAGACATTACGTACGTATTCAAATATTAAAAACGATAAAAGTATTTACACAAAAAAATAACAAAATATTTCGAATTTATCCTTCACTTTATACATATGCACAAATTAACTCACGAGCTTAACTAAGTGAATATCTTACAATGATTGTACTATTTAACCGTTTTCAAAAAAGCACAAGAAGTTTAGAATTATAAACGATACTAACTAGCATTACGAGCTTCAAATAAACTGTAATAATTCATGCATGGGATCAAATGATAATCATTTCCTATCAATCACAAAAAGAATGTGTTTTTTTTTTTTTTTTTTGTTCTGTTCATCGGCTCAATACACCGATCGCCCTTTCTACGTGAAATTTAAGCTAATTTTTTGCTAACTTGTATTTGCGTGGAATAAAAATAGGTAAAAGAAAATCAGATGTTTTCCGACAAAGCACATTAAAGTGAATCTTCTTTTCTTAGATATCAAAACTTCTAAGCAGCATCTCTTTGCTTTCAATTAACAACCGCTGAAACAATTTAAGTATAACTCAAACCTGTAAAAGCCTTTTGTATCCTTATAATGTAATAATACTCTTACAAAATTATATTTCAATCCCTGTAACTTTGTATTATGCAATAAAGAATAAATAAATAAATAATACTTATACTAACAAACACATGAGTTGCTTTTATTTATTTTCGTATATAATTTTAAATTAACAACGCTGCGAGTGTTCGCATTATCAGGAAACCTTGTATTTTTAACAGTTAGGGCTTATATGTGGGCCAGATATCAGCAGTAAAACCTAGCCCGTCTGGGTTAAAGTGATAAGGAGTTACAGCAAAAAAATGTATAAATTTTTCATGCACAGTGCCGCATTGCGATAAAATCATATTTATACTAGCTGTAACCCGCGGCGTCATTTGCGTAGTACCTAAAAAAGCCTATGTACTAATCTAGACTATAATATCTCTGTACTAAATACGTATGCGGGTGACAGCTAGACATTACGGTGTATGTAAGAAGGAAACAAAACTGCAAATAAAAGAAAGCATATTTTACACACCTATGTATAAAGCATATGCTATCGTAAAAGTGTAAACTTCGTTATATTACAATCTCCTGCGATATTGTAATCAGACGAAAAATTATAATCCACAACATGGGTACCGCTCACAAATTAATAATATTTTTCGGTAAGTAATAATCTATCGATGTGAAACGGCTACATTATGGAATGGGATACTCGTGTAGTGGGTTAGGTTAGGTTCGGTTCTTTAAAAATCAATACAGCAATAGACGTCGATTAGTAAACTTGCATCTGGTATATGTTTGGTAACCGTAAATTTTCGGCAAAATACACAACTGGAGTCGGAGGCACGTTTCCTTTCCCTTACTCTTCCCATTCCCTACTTTACAGACGTCAATCCGTTCCTTGTCCTTTACCACTTAAAAGCGGGCAATGTATTCGCCGAGGCACTACTGAATGTTCACGGGCGGTGGTGATCGCTTACCATCAGGCGAACCACTAGCTCAGTTACCGCTATGACATAAATAAACTGAGATATTCGTATTATAGACGAACGAATAATAACGCGTTATTGCAAGCTCAGATCACAATTTCGACAATTTGCAAACTCGCGAGTGAGATTTTAATCTAACGGTTTCAACGATCTTACAGCAGCACACATCTCAAGACCTCAATAAGGACATGCAAATGAAACTAGACCAAACAATACATAGTAACAAGACTCAATTGAAGGGATCATTGATTTACCGTTATTTAATAGTTAGTGATTTAGGTTGTAACGCACATGGCGTTCGTGACGCGGGCCAGTTTAGATGTTTTGTGAATGAACTAGCTTTTCGCATATTTGACCGCGAAGAGATAGAAAATCCTAGGGATGAGATGTTTCGTCGTAATAAAAAATAGCATATGTCACTCTCTAATCCTTTCATCTACACCAATTAATCGTAAGCGGAGTAAAAATCCAAAAAGATATTTATAAAAATCCAGTTTGGATTTATGTTGACATTGTACTAATATTAAAAACGTTGTATGATAGATGTGTGTTGCTCTTTGGAATCGTGGTTCGGAATTTGACAATGGGCTACTTGCTTTTAATAGGTTCATCATCATCATCAGCTCATATATGTTCCCACTGTTGGGACACAGGCCTCCTATGAGGGTTCAGGCCATAATCCACCACGCTGGCCAAGTGCGGGTTGGCCGCTTTTAATAGGTTAAAAATTGTGAATCTCGAATCTCTAATAAGCGGTCATAAATATGTTCTTGTAGATACCCAACAACAAAAATAACCATAGTAAAACGATAAGAACCAAAATTAATATTAATCATCTAAAGTCTTCTACTTCATAATTACCTCTAAGTAGTAGGTAAAAACGCGCGTTTCCGCCGCGTTTCGACCGCTAGCTAGCGAAAAACCTATGAACAAAATATTGGTTTATTTCGTCGTAACTAAATTGACGTTCAAAACCTACACTGACTCATAACTGGACTGTATTTATATCAAGTTAGCTTAGTGCTTAGTGCGTGCTCGCGCCGGCCGGCTTATGCTTACTGAAATAGCATTTAGAACTTAAACTTAGTGAAATATAATATTCAGAATGAATGGTGTCATTGTGTGCGTTATGTGTGTGTTGATAAGCTTTGTGGTTGCGTTTGTGAGTATTGTTTTTATTAATATAAAATTGTTATATGTTGGTAGTTTAAATTTTTTTTATAGAAAATGTAAAATGCCGTAATTAATATATAATATATGTTTAATTTTTATGAAATAAATAATCAAATTATTATAATATAATTTTACAGGAAATTTCAAAAAGGTTTTCCTTAAAAACTTAAACAACGCATGGTTAAAATATAGCAGGAATAGAAGAAATTAATATATTAATTAAAATTTATTGTCAAACGTAAACTCGAGCAGTGCATCAATTTCTTTATACTTTTTCATTAGACACAAGAAAGTTTCTTATAGAGAGAAAAAGGTACCACGAGTGAAGCCGGTGCTGACTGCTAGTTTTTAAATAAAATGAAGGAATAAACAAAAATATTCTAAACTATTTTGCATGCTTATGTTTGTTACTCTTTCACGCAAAAACTAGTGAACCAATTGCAATGAAATTTGGTATGTAGATAGCTAGACAAATGGAATAACACATAGATAAATTTTTATCCCTATATTCCTATGGGATACAAACTTACACGGGTGAAGCCGCGGGCGGTTATTATTATAATCTTAAATCTGAATTCTGGTTCTGGGAGCATCTGGTCTCAGAATTAAAATGTATATATAAAGACTTTTTTATGAAATTTTGTGCCCATATTTATATAGCGATTTTGCGATATTCGTTTTGTACTTTTTTAATAATCCTACGTATCCTACTAATATTATAAATGCGAAAGGATGTGTGTGTGTATTTTTTGCTCGTTCACGCAAAAACTACCCAAACAAATGCAATGAAATTTGGTACGTAGATAGCTGGACATCTGGAATAACATATAGGAAACTTTTTATCCTTACTTACGCGGGTGAAACCGCCGGGCGCAACTAGTACCTTTATATTTCTATTATGCTTACTAATGTGTTTCGTACGGTGAGTGGAGGAGCCAGAGGCCTATTTCCTTCCCCTAACCCTTCCCAGTCCAGTCCTTCTTTCCAGTCATCAATCCTTTCCTTATCCCTTATTCCATATAAGCGGGCAGCGCATTCTCAGTGGTCTGCGAATATATATGGTGATGAACGTTTACCATCAGGCGAACCACCAGCTCAGTTGCCCGCTGTGACATAAAAAAAAATTCAAATAATCCCATCGAATTAGATGAAGTGATCAATGAATGAAATATAATACAATAACGTTTTGAATGTCTGTGCCTCTGCGCATGTTCATGGGTGGTGGTGATCGTTTACTATCAGGCGAACCACCAGCTCAGTTGCCCGCTATGACATAAATATTTCTATTACTACAACCATTTTTACGAACAAACATCGTCAATATCGCAATTTATATATATATATATATATATATATATATATATATATATATATAAATTGCGTGTCACATTGTTTGTCCGTGATGGACTCCTGAACTATTTGACCGATTCTAATCAAATTTGCAGACCATGTGCAGTTTGATCAGGAGAAAGATGGGATGGTTTATATTACTCAACTGCATATTAATGACTACCCGGGCGGAGCCGTATGCGGCTATTGTTATATATGAAATAAAGTATATTTTGTAATCTATACTTATGAATATGACAACAAAGGATAGTTATTATATGCGCAATTGATAGGAAATCTCTTTCATTGATACATATTTATACTAATATAATAAAGCTGAAGAATTTGATTGTTTGTTTGAACGCATTAATCTCAGGAACTACTGGTCTGATTTGAAAAATTATTTCAGTGTTAGATAGCCCATTTATTGAGGAAGGCTATAGGCTATATATGTACCACGAGCAAAGCCGGGGCGGACCGCTAGTACACAATATTCATGAAGGATAAATCGATTATAAGATAAGATAAATTTCAAATAGATATAATAAGTTATTCCTAGCACGCCTTCTGCCCGCACCACCGCGTATAGAAAGGAAGAGATACAGGAAGAGATAGAGAAGGTGTAATTTTCGAGATTACAACTGCCCTATGTCCTATCTCATGTCTCATACTATACCTGTACCAAATTTAATCCAAACCGATTAAGTGATTTAGGCGCGAAAAAGAGACGCACACAGAGTTACTTTCGCATTTATTATTTTTCCTCACATCATGGCTTATTCTACAAGTTCTCCTTAAAACTACTGTATATATGTGTATGTGAAATGTCTACGCTATTAGGTTCTAGTACATTTATAGAAAACATTTTATAGGCTATCTGGTATTGAATAATTTAACAATATTACGTTAATTTTATCACTCAATCACAACCACGGATAAATTCCAAGTATTCCAAGAACAATGACGACATCTGCGAACCCAGCTGATCTCATAACACTGGTCATTCAAAACGTTATTGTATTATATTTCATTCATTGATCACTTCATCTAATTCGATGGGATTATTTGAATTTTTTTTATGTCGTAGCGGGCAACTGAGCTGGTGGTTCGCCTGATGGTAAACGTTCATCACCGCCCATATACATTCGCAGACCTCTGAGAATACTCTGTCCGCTTTAAAGGGATAAGGGATAAGGAAAGGATTGATTGGAAAGAAGGAATGGACTGGGAAGGGCTAGGAGAAGAAAATAGGCCAAGAAAATTTTACGTTTCTAATTTAATTATTATAAAAAGATATTTGTGTATTTGTATGTGTTTTTGTGATCATTATCTCGTATAGAGTTGAGGCAATAATCCACCATGCTGGCCAAGTGCCATCGAACTTTTATTCTTGAATATAATCCTCACGACACTTTACTTTTTTTTCGTTTTGTTTTGAGCAATGTGGATCTTCCGCAGATATACTAAATTTTTGCCTATATGCTTGCCTGACCCCTGATTTTGAACTCCCGACTTTTAGATTATAACGCCCGAGGTTCTCACCACTGAGCCGCCACTGCTTTAGTCTCTGCTCTCACCTCTGTGATGCTTTCATACAAAAACCGCTGGACCGATTACAAAAACTCTTTCTCCATTAGAAAGCTGCAACTTCACTGAGTGATATAGGCTATACATATATCACGGGCGAAGCCAGAACTGCTTGTTACGGATAAATTTAGCAACGTAAAAACGGACATACGGAAAACTATAATTCCTGGCATTGTTAGAACCCTAAATGGAACAATTATATTTTATTAAAACTACTATTGGATTATCTACTGGTGTTATAACAAATAACAATGTTATATCAGTATTGTTCGCCAACGCATGTAATTTAGGGATTATAAAAATGTTTATCATCTTGTCGATTTGAAATTTAATTTTAATATTGTAGTAAAATATATCATTGTTTTATGTAATGCTAACTTTATTATCCTAACTACTAATAATAATCCTACTATCCTACTAATATTATAAATGTGAAAGTTTGTAAGGATGTGTGTGTGTTTGTTGCTCTTTCACGCAAAAACTACAGAACCGATTGCAATAAAATTTGGTACGCGGATAGCTGGACAACTGGAATAACACATAGGCAATAAATAATAGACACTTTTTATCCCTATATACCAACAGGATACAGTCTTACAGGAGCGCAGCTAGTAATAAATAAAATGACAAATAAAGGCATTTTAAACGTGTTTTATGTGTTAAATTTTTAATTTTTCATGGTGACAATTAATATAATGAAGAAATAGTGTTTAAAATTCGTTAAATGCTTATTTGCGAAAAATCTAACGCAATATAATACAATACACTTATTAGACAAACATCTTGAAATTTTGTATCTTATTTTCTTTCCTTAGAGTTTAAAATGGATTAGCACTAAGTCTCATATAAATAAGACTTCAGTCATATATTCCATCCATCTAAATCTTAACCAGGTCAATAACGTTATTTTCAGAAACCAACTCGAGTGCGCCATACACCGACCACCACCCACTTAGCACACACTCCGAAGAAAATCGAAGTGACGATACCAACCATGGTGCATCTAGACATAAAACTGACCAAGAAACTGGCCAAAGAATTCAGCTTCAAAACAAGAAAAAAACTGAAAAACATCGTCAAAGCTATCATAAGAGATGCCAGCGAATTATTCAAACATAAACATTTGAATGCAACTGTCAATTTTAAATTATTGGACGTCAAATTCTTTAAAAATAATAGAGCGGTGACAATGGACGAAAACGCGACGAATTATTTACGGAATTATTGCGACTGGCAAACTGAGAAAAAGAAATTGAAGAAGGAGCTGTATTATTCCGTACTGTTGACCGGTTTGGACTTGTTCTATATTAAAAATGGAAAGCCTGTGCGAGGATCGACAGGTACTTATAGCATATAAAATATAATAGTTTATTTACTTAAAAACATCGACTTGTATATTAATATATAAAAAATTAAATGATTGTTTTACAATGATGTGTACTGTTGCAAATTTGCTAAGCGAGTTAAAGGTACAGATTTCCATTAAATTGGGAATACAATTTAATTATGAACTATCATTAAATTGAAAGTAAAAATTATGATTTCTCAAATTTAATCTATAGCTTCTTTTAAATTAGAGGTTCGCTGTATGCTTAAAAGTGGTATATGTTATAAAATAAATGATAGGGATAAAAGATAAGTTAAACTACCATTTTTAAAAATAGTATAATAAAGAGTCAGAGATATAGGCAAGCTGCAAAAGGAAAGTAAAGGAATATGGGAAATGGTTCCTGGGAAAGATTACATGTTGTACATTGATGACAGTCCCATACTAAACAGACTGGCCAGTCGTTACTTTCGAAGTATTCAAAACGTTATTACAGTCATTTTTATTTAACTAACAAGTAATTGTTCGTGATAATATTCTTCCATTTTCCTCGATTTCCTATGTGACACCAATGTAGGGTCACGGATTTATAAGTATCATGAATTATAAAACAGGAAGTTACTATAGTATTTACTTGTGCGCGATTTTACGCGAGTATTATACGTTACACGCTCGCTGTAAATTGTTCGAAACGTCGGGTTAATAATATAATGAATAAATCGCGTTCAAAATCCGTTTAAAAGTTTTTAATATCTAATAAGTTACCAGCTCTGCTCCATTCACAAGTACAACTTTGAGACATTTGCTTGTTGATTTGGCGAAATTCCCTGTGAAAATAGCAAATAAAATATGCATTTGATTACAAAAATTTATACTTGAAGGAAAATTCCGTTCCAGCACGCAGTTACTCAAACGGTGTCTGCAGCTTGCGGAAGAGTTGCGCACTTCTGGAATGGCAGTCGAAGAACATGGGTTATTTACTCGCGCATGAAGTAGGACATAGGTAAAGATTATTTCATTTCTTCATTGAAATGTGCTTTTTCGTGTTATTTTTATATCCATACTAGCTTTTCTTACTAGCGCGGCTTTGCCCGCGTAGTCGCAGAAAAGATAGGCCCAGGATTTTCCTTGAATGTTCCCGTTCCCGCGGGATTTCCGGGATTCAAACTTTCCTATGACCGTCTCCTGTTTCTAAGCTACCTCTGCACCAGATTTTTAGCCAAAACAGTTAAAGCGTTCTTGAATTAGTAACTAAAATCACATTCTTTTATATATATAGGTAATTAGATAGTTAAAAGTTTTATAGATAAATAAAAAATCTCACAGAATTGATAAAGATCGAAAAATTTAATGAAAACCCCACTGAAAACAAGGGCGACAATATGTTTTACAGAATTTTTGTTTAAATATATAAAATCTTGGTCTAAGTAGGCCTTAGGTAATACAAGGTATTAATATGTATTAACAATATGTGGTTATTATTTATATTAATATTAAAACATATTTGAAAAATTTGTTCTAGTCGAAAAAATTAACAAAATAATAGTACTAATTTTAATGAAAGTTGTAATAAATACACTATGCATAAGATGTGAATACAGTTTACGGACCCTCAGCTATTTCACTGTTAATATAATTAAACATACTATAATCGAACCAAACAGGATTAACAGCTCAGACACATTCACTTTGAGGCGGAGATTTTATGAACATTACTAGATTAGACGGTTAATTAGAGAGGTCTAGGTACATAGTTTATATCGCGTTTAAAATCCGTTCAAAAGTCTTTAATTTCTAAATAAAAAAACATATATAAGAAAAAGCAATGTTTTCTTTCTGGTGTATATCTATATAAAAGAGAATCCCTATTTCGATTGGTCATGCCATCACGCGTGAACAGCTCGACCGATTTCAAAAATTCTATCACCATTAAAAGGCTGCAATCATACTTAATGACATAAGCTATAAATGTACCACGGGTAAAACCGGTGTGACCAGGTAGTCAATAATAAAACAAACTTACAATAGAAATTTAATAGTCACTCATTAAACACGAGTTTTGGACTTTTTTTTAAGATTAGTTGTAGAAACATCCTGATAAGAAGCTATTATTTACAATATATCAGTAATAAAGGCTATATTTTCAAACAAAGATTTCAAATTTGGTATATCTTATGCATACTAACTGTGCTGTTTTTCTAAATATAATATATTATCAACTACTGCATGTTATGCCGACAGCACAATTGATGAAAATATTTAAATAAATTAATATTGTTTACGTTATTTGGAACTATAAATTGATTATATTTAATTAATGTTTCAGTCTTGGCGTACCCCACGATGGATATCCTTTTAACAATTGCAATAAGTTTAAAGGCATTATGGAGACTCAGTACGACCCAGCAAGCATTTCAGACACGTGGTCTCCTTGCAGTCGGGTTTCCTTGGAATTCTTTATACGGTAATGAACTTAATAATTTTGTTTTAATATTATAGGTATAGCTATAGAATTGTTAACAAAAAAATTGTTTATTTTGACTCATTAGTTTAAAATGTCACTTAAGAACCACATGACAGCTCTTTGGCATCATTTTTATATACATATTACATATTATGTAAAATTTATATTATTTTAAAAGAGCAACTTCAGAGTTTATTGTTTCTCTTCTCTGTAAAAACTGCCTTCCGAACCGGCGGTATATGGTAAAACTATGTTATGACGATTCAAAAGTGCTTCTATATGAAGTCCAATTAAATAAATAAATGTTTGAGTTTGAGTTTGTAAACAAAAGATTGAATTTTTAACAGACTTTCCCAAAATACTTAGGTTACTTATTCGTATATCGAAGGATCTTAAACCGTTGTACTTTTTTTCGTCTTGCCTCTTGATAACTCCATGGGCTTTCAGAAGATAAGCGATAATATTTTGTTTTTAAGAGGAAATTGTTGTCTCTCAGTGTTGTTCTAAAATCTGGAATGGTACCTTCCACCCAGGAACGATATAACTTTTTTGTAGAAACAATAATTTTTTATCAAATAAACTATCGCCTTCATCGTTAGGAATATTATAATTGATAATAATTATTGAATTATTATTTAATCTAGTATCCATTATATATTATCTATATCCACTAAATAGAAAAGGTGTTTTTTAAACTATGAAAAATCTACACGAACGATTTTAAAAGTTAACCATTAAAAAATAAATTGAAAATTATCCCGAATTATCCCGAATCAGCAGCAAGCAAATATGAAGTCATATTAGAAAGCAATGTATAATGATAATTATCTTACGAAACGTATGATTTTAGGCTCAATACCAAAGAAATAGACTTTGCTATTTTATTTTTGTAGGCGTAAGTTATTTTTGTTTTAATATCTGTGTAGGCATTTCATCATGGTTTCATCCCATTAAATAATGAACTTATTATATTTTTCCAACTTAAAATTTACTTTTGATACAGTCCCGACATATATTTGTTTAAATTTACATACCCTTTTGTGAATCACACACGTTTCGGATGATTTTCAACCGAATTAAATAAAATGAAGAGTTCTTCTATTCAAATGTTGTTTTGGTGTTTGTTAACTTAGAACATACGACTGTTGTTTATTTGGAAGCTGTTGCCTTCCGTGTGGTCTTATTATCGTCTAGTTCTGACAATTTGAAGGCAGTTTAGTACATGTTTAAAATAATTATTCAAATGACTATTAATCTGTTAATAAAATTTGTTTTATTACAGGAGCAAAAAGGCTTGGTGTATCAAAGAGAGTAACCAGCAGTTGGAGTATAAATATGTTTAGTAATTACTTAGTACTTATTTTGTGTGATACTAGATTAATAAATATTATATAGGAACATGACAATTCTGTTTTTATTCACGTGATACAATTTTAAGAAAATTACTCAAGTGTGTTAGAGAGTTTTTATGAAAACAACAAATTTATACAAAAAGAAGTTGTCTGTCTATTACAATCCAATTTTAAAACAACAGTACAGTATATACTTTGAATTATGTACAACATGTAACTAACAGAAAATCCCCCTTACCCTCCACGTCTCCCTAATGTAAATTTCCCACGCAGGTTACCGCCTGAATACAGCCCTCCGGCTCTCTCAATGGAGGGGTCCATTAATGCGAGAGCCCAAGCCGAAGTTCGTGATCCCCATCAAGGAGGACGCTCATAAGCATGTCGCTACCAGGGTGAACCTGCAGTTCACTCATGCGCTCGTACTTAGTGTAATAGCGCTTCAGGCTAACATCGAGTATCACAACACAAAAAAGTGAGCAATTGTGCTCCAATCCTTAGCTCAGCTTGCCCCGCCATCTGATCCCTCGGCCTGCCACCTTTTATCCTACTCGGGGATTCATATAATGGTAATTTTCGCCTACAACTCTTCAGACATTCGCAGACATGGCCAGCCCAGCTCTGTTATTTTACGGGTCATTTTAAACCGATTCTCTCCTCATTTTTGCTTAATATTCACAACAAATACAGAAAACTATTTTCTATAAAACCACTTTCACTTGTACAATAAAGCTTGCAATGCGTAAACATAATAACAAATTCGGGTCACGCGTCCGTCTGTACATCTCATATAAAATGCCGTATTTGTATGCAATATACAAAATTGAAAGTTTTCTTCGCGAAAGTGTTATACTTTAAAACTGAAAGTGTACAGCCAATTAAGTTTCGTTAGTGTTTAATGGTCATATTTATTGTTTAATTGCTAGCTGGTTATAACCTAAGTAAGGAGATAACTGTTTGAATCCATTTTTGTATAAGATTGTTGTAGCCCAGGTCTTCTAAAGCGTATACGTATACTCTGATAAAGAGTAAAACGATAAAAAAATACAATTTTATATATAATATGCTGGATTTATTAATATGCGGTGATTTCATCTTTTGGTGTTTTATTTTTTTATAGGACGTACATATATGCCGATTATAGCAAATCTATTTAAAATTATTACCTAAAATATTACCTAAAATTTGTAAATTCGACCATTTGTGTAGTGTAAGAAAGAACTCATGTTCGTGCATTTCATTACGGAAGTTTTGATGACATGATCATTAATAACTTTTGAACTTTAAGTTACACAACAGTTGAAGTACTTAAGTTAAAGAACTTTTAGGTGAAACGAATTAAACAGATAATTTATAGGTGTCTTTATTAGGAATACAGAAACTTTTTGAAATCATTACAAACCTGGTTAAAAATTCGAATATTTGAATAAAAAATAAAATAGCAATTCTTTATTTGAATTCCTGAAAAGGGCGCAATCGTTAATGTAATTACGTCCACAGATTAAACAAATAATGAAGTGACCTGAAGACACGATAAAAAAACAAAAGATTACAGTTATTTTATATGTCCGTATGCATAACATTGTTCTTAATTTAGACTATTATAAGAACAAAGGCTGAACGGTAAGTGGTCATGGTCGGGAGGTGACACGTACTGCAGTGGTAATCCTGCATAATGATGACATACTAACTGACAGTTCTGACAATTTTATATTTTAAATCCTACTAATGTTATAAATGCGAAAGTTTGTGAGAATGTGTATGTGTATGTTTGTCACTCTTTCATGCGAAAACTACTGAACCGATTGCTATGAAATTTGATACGTAGGTAGCTGGACAACTGGTATGACACATAGGCACTTTTTATTCAGATATTTCTTCAGGATACAGCCTTACGCGGGTGGAACCGCGGGGGCAGAAACACACATACACATACATCCATCCTCACAAACTTTCGCATTTATAATATTAGTAGGATAGGATTTATACACTATACCAGTAATATGACCAAATTTTAAGTCACCATCTTCCAGTCTATTGGGCACATTTTTGGTAATTATTAACCGACTTCCAAAAACGAATGACTTGGCTTGGTTGGCAGCGACTTTAAATAGATGAGCGGGTAGCGTTTATAGTAATTACATTAATTAATGTTTCGCCTTTGAGTTTTAAAGTTGGTTTTATTATTGTTTAAAACTCATTATTGAAGTTTTAATTTTATTGTATTGTGAAGCGCAGTGGTGGCTCAGTGGTGAGAACCTCGGACTTCAAAATCGATAAGTCGGGGTTCGAGACCGGGCGAGCGTGCAGGAAATAAATTGATTTTTCAATTTATCTGCACATGTGGATAACATCACCACTGCTTAAAACGGTGAAGGAAAACATCGTGAGGAAACCGGCATGTCCAAGAATCAAAAGTTCGACGACATGTGACATCTGCCAACCCGCACTTGGCCAGCGTGGTGGATTATGGCCTGAACCCTCATAGGAGGCCTATGTCCCAGCAGTGGGAACATATATGGGCTGATGATGAATTTTATTGTCTCTTTCTTTGCCATCATCATCATCATTTCTTTGCCATACACAATGTATAATAACTACAACGTAACAATAAAAATTAAATTCTTTAAGATACTTATTTGGTCACTGACCGGAAAATAAAAAAAAAAAAAAAATTGCCTCTTCGGTCACTAATACAAAAGCTTACTTAAAAACTCTATAACGTAATGGAAAAGGGAAAAGTGCAAGTCGTATCAAGACTTTCAAGCACATCTTGAATCTAGATTGAAAGTGGTTTGTATATCATACTAACGACCTTGTAACATGGATAAATTGGAGTTCGAGATGCGTTTCTACTAGATAGTTATAATAGATTAGCTGTATGAATAAATCGATTTTGCATAGCTCTCAGATTGTTGTTTTTTGTTTTTTTTTTTAATTTGATGGATCGCTTACCATCAGGCGAACAAACAGTTTGGTTGCCAGTTCTTGAGTATAAAAATTATTACTTCACAAAGCTTTCTCCCTAAATTATCAAATTGTAGAGGCGCTAAAAGCGGTAATTTATAATTAATTAATAATTATATGAATATATAAAAGAATACATAGATATTCGAAATATCTTTCTAGTCATCATCCTTTCCTTATCCCTTGCCCTTTAAAAGTGGGTAGCGCATTCGCAGAGGCGAATGTTCATGGGCGGTGGTAATCGCTTACCATCAGGCGACCCACCAGCTCAGTTTCCCTCTATTATTGAGCCATATGTGCATAAAATGTTACATAAAATCCTTATTCCATGTGAAAACATAACAAACATATCCAAAAACACAAATGTTACCTCTAAAATATTAGTTTCTATAATAATAATTAATTTAGAAATTAAGAATCGCTTTTAAAATCCTTTAAAAAGTCTTCAATTTCTAAATGTATAATACTCGCATAAAATCAAACGCAAGAAAATACTAATAATAATTCATATTACATTTCAAGTTCTTATCAATTAACGAACAAATGAAATCTCTTTGCTATTACAAATGCATCCTATACTGATGTGAATAACACAGATAAACAATCATAATCCCACACGGTGCGACATTTCGTCTTGTTGCTAAATCCTGTATTTATTGCACGAAACTTTCCCATGTGGCTTGATAAAAACTTGTAATATGGGTTCACTGTTTGCCATAGTTTTGATTTCCTTGAGGCTTATACGCTTTTATTAGCTTCACTAGTATGTTTATATGATTATATGTAATCGACGCCTTGTGACTCGATTTTAACCCATTTCAAAGGGGCAGATTTAATTCAAACTTTGTACACTTTCATGGATTAGTGTCAATAGAATAACTTCATAAGTGAAGCATGCTTTCTTTAATTTTTTAATAATAATGATTGAAAATTATCTTATTTTGTATGTAAAGACGATATTTTAAATTGGTAGATTTTTTATGTAACAAACAGGTCAATTTTTTCACTTAATAATACTTGTATACTGGCTAAGTATACCTAAATACTAAAGAAGTGCGAATTAGTGACGATTCATGACTTTATTTTAACACGCGTTGTTATCAACTTCTATAGACTCTATTCCCCACTCCAATCGGACAGATTTAATTAAAAATCACTTAAATTTAATTTTTAGTTTTATAGCATTGAAATGCTTTATAAATGAGAAATTTTATATGAAATAAAAATCACTTATCAAGAATCGGTGACAATACAATTATTTCTTGAGTTTATCAAAGGTCCATAGCCTGTGCTTTGGTTGTAAAATGTTGAGCGATAATCCTTTTAGCATGTAGTTAACTAATTTATAAGTAATTTGACAACTAATAAATCTACATGCTGATAAAGAGCTTTATTGTATTTATTTTTTTGTTATTTTATCCTGATTTATATAGACAGGATTAAATAATATATTTTTTTATTAAAAAGTGTTTGCATTTTTTAAATATATATATTCTTAATCCAGTTGTAAGGTGTAATATAACTTCCGGGGGGGTCGCGGATGAATTATAAGCAGCTCCCGTGGCTCCTTCACTTAAGCGGCTCGACGGAACACAGTGGGGTTTTGGTCGGTAAGAATCCGACATAACCCACTCCTACCGTGCAACATAGTATTTTCTTGTGTTTGATTTTACGCGAGTATTATACATTTAGAAATTAAAAACTTTTTAACGCATCTTAAACGCGATTTATCCATTCAAAGTTTTTAATTTCTAAATTGGAGGTTGAAATTTTCAAATTGATAATAATAGTTTTTTTTTTTGCACCAAAACCACTGAGACTCCTACCACATCCTCACTGAAACATTCAACTATATTAATTATTTGTTGAAACACCGTATTAAAGCTTACAAAACAAATTGCTCAAGTTTCCATACATTATCCTCGCTATAATTAACTGTAATTGCAACAAAGCAAGTTTGTGAATAAAGAACCCGTGGTTAATAGAGTTGAAATGCTTTCTCCGCTTTTCGAGATTTCGGAAACAATGCGAGCGAGTGACGGCGAAATATCGGGAGAAAGGTAACAATAGGTTCATGTGGGACATATCGGTGTGATCTGTTGGAACAATAGAGGTGTGGAGTGGCTGCTGTTTTATTCAGTGTAAAAAAATTTGTAAAAATCAACTAGGCGCACCGTGACTCGAGTTATGTGGCTTAAAATGTCGCGTATGTATTGGTCATGATTCAGGTGATTTTCTTTTCTTTTTAGGAAAAAGGATGTAAAGTAATGTTGTCACATTAAAATGGTACATATTGTTATTATATTATAACAACGATATTGAAAAAAAAAAAATAAATCTTAAAACAGACTTAACTGAGCATACCGATGCGTTTTAGCAATATTCACACTACCATAATAATAACTTAAACAAAAAATTTTATTATGTAAAAAAAAATCATGTGTTGTCATTTCAATTATACATAACCGCATTTCAAAAGAATAGCATTAATTTTTTTTTTATTATGGAATATGAAATTATTGCACAAATCCACTCCATAGTCTTTCTGTTCAACACGCAATGTGTATCAATCGAAGTGGAACTCTAAGATTTTCACTATCTCAGTGTTCATTTAAGTCTGTCCTGGATTTCCTTCAGCATTGTTGCATTGAATGGTCCGGGGAAGATAATGATTTATATAATTAGCTTGTGAGGTTCTGAAATCAAAAGTTTTAAGCTTCGAACTTATTTTTGATTTCTTAGTCTATGTGGTTGTTTAAAACTTAAGCGTTAAGTTGAAAAAAATAGTTATTCAATGATATTAAAATTTAAACTTACTTTTTCATTCAAATTATAACCAATATAATTTATACTTTTACAGCGTATAGCTTCGCACGCGTGTTCAAAGGAAACATCGAGAGTTCAATATATTAACATAATTACCTTTCCGCGGGCTTTCAGGACAAAAAATATTCCATGTTCTTTCACAGGTTTCAATATATAACCGTCCTAAATTTTATCAAAATTTGTTTAGTAGTTTAAGTGTAAAGAAGAAACTCAGTTACTTTCACATATATAAAATAACTAACATATCATATTGTGGCGCATAAAATGAACATATCACATACAGCCGAGCTTAGTCGGTTTATATTTATTAAATTTTATGAGCATTAGCTTATATTAAAAGTAATAAATTAAAGCTCCCTTTAAGTATTTTTGTTGTTCACTTTTTCAGTTGGTTGCCTGGAAGAGATCACTTGTAAGTGATAAGGCCGCCTTCTGTGCTGTATGTTTTAGCGTAAGTTTTATTGTATTCATTTCTGCTGCGTTGACAGCACAATAAAGTGTTTAAAATAAAATAAAATTAATACTAGAAACATATATTTCATTATGCTGCAAATTTAATAATAATATCCAAATAATGTATCCAACAGTGTACAACAACCCTTAATCCACGGCAGTATTTCACGGCAGCACGCCGCGGCCGCCTCTAACAACGTTCTAATTCAGTTGCACAAAACCGCACAGTCGCATACCGTCAAACATCGCGCGCTGTCGTTGTCAAACGTTGACAAACACTTTTATAATCTGTGCGTTTTTACGAACAAAAACATCATTCTAAATAAAAAAAAAAAACATTATATTGTTGTCCCAATTTTTCGGCATTTCAACATAAAAAAAAAACAATTGAAGACTGACTGGCTGCATAGAAAAAAAAAAATCCGTCAGTTTTACGCGGGTATTTCTTAGGTATTTATTAGTCTGCATTTTTTATTGTGAACTTCGAAATATTTTAAAATATTATTGCGAGATGAACAAATAAATACAATTTCATTCACGGAAATGCCTAGTGTAGTGTAATTATGTATTTGTGTCGATTGTTGTTTACAATAGCTTTATTGTATTTTTTGGATCGAACTGTATACGGCTCGGAGTTTTTTGACAATGATGTGAGTATTTTGTTTATTTTATATTTTGGTAATTGTTTTGAAGTAAAACGAAAACATGCAAAGAAGTTTCCTTAAACAATTGTGTAGTACACAAATTTTATGTGATATATGTTATCTTCGTGAACGATTGAATTTAATTTAAACTTAATTTAATATATATTATCTTTGTTATGGTCATAGAAAAATATTTTTATGATTTCTTTGCAATTTTGTGAAATGGAATACTTCTTTCAAGTTTCCGTGTAAACCAAAAATGTATTATGCTCTAATTTATGAAATAGTACCTCATGATTTCGTTCGCAGGCCGTGTTATTATACACTATAAATATTCAGTGTTCAAATCTACCTAAATAACTAATGTTATATAACTTTAGATTAATTAATTACCGTACATACTATATTATTTCAAATAATTCTTCAGATGATTATGTATAGATTTGTTACTTGCAGGATTTTTTAAGTTTCTTTTTGCATATCTATGTAATAATAATGTAAATTAGAAAACATCTACGAATTGACATTCCGTCGTCTAAGAAACGTCGTTTGAAATATATATATATATATATATCTAACGAAAAAACAAGTATCTTTACTCGATATCGTCCATATCAAAGCAAAACGACTTAATCCGAAACAGTGATTTATATATTATCAAAATGCAAAAATCCGGTTGTGTATCAATACGAAAACATAAGACTGGTATACAGTTTGTTTACGTTTCAAGGTCGCAGTTGAAGGACGTTGGAGTTCAATAACCCCTTACTAGCTGTGCTTGCAGTGACTATTCAATAGGATACAGGAACATTTTTGCTGAAGATTAATTGTATATCAGTACATAATAGGTGACGGAAAACATCGAGAGTAAACAGATGTCGCATGCCGCATGTCGAAGAATCAAAATTTCGACGACATGTGACATCTGCCAACCCGCACTTGGCGTACCCGCACGTGGTTGATTATGGCTTTAACCCTCATAGAACGTAGCTCTGCAATGGGAACATATTATATGGGCTGATGATGAACGTATAAGGTACCCAAGTGGCCAATTAAGAACTTATACTAATATTATAAAGCCGAAGAGTATGTTTGAGCGCACTAATCTCAGGAATTGCTTGAGGTCTGATTTAAAAAATTCTTTCAGTGTTAGATAGCCCATTTATTGAGGAAGGCTATATATGTACCACGGGCGAAGGTGGGGCGGACCGCTGGTAAACAATAATGGGTAAAACTCTTTGGGTTGAAACAGATAATAAGTAATGTCTAGATCTGGATAACGTAATGAGATTAAAATCCACAGTGGTTTTGTTGTTTGTTAATGTTAAGAAAGAGCAAATTTAGCTGTTTTTGGTGGATAATTGCAACTAGACGTTAAAAAACATCATCCCTTTCTGTTACAATTCGTTCTAGATCTCAGACCCTTTTGTTTTTAATCTTTAGCTGTCTAGCTAGTTCCTAAACAAAAATAAACTGAGATTTTTTTATAATTTTTAGTTTAGTACTTTATACTTTTATAGGAATTTATTATTATAATAAGCCGTTAGTCGGATATTATGATCAGATGATTAGGTGATTTAATGACAGCTTTATTCATCAGATCGTTAAATAATATAACATACATATCAAATATACGTAAACACTACATTAAAAAAATTTTTTTTTTTTTTACTTTAGAAGGCATAAAACATGAAATATTACGATACAAGCTTCTTTTATACACACAAAATTCACACCTGTACCAAAATTCTCAACTTAATGTCTTCCACGAAAGCGCAAAAAACTCATTCACATTAAAAGCAGAGCAATAAAGAGCTTAGTGACATTTGAACCTGTCCAACTCGTGTCCAGTTCAAGGTCCGTCCAATTTGGACCCAAGTCTATTCATTGTTGTAAACCTTGACACTAGTGGACAATATTCGACCCACTCCCAATTTCTACCCATTGTTTTACTTCCCGGGCGTAGGAAAGTTGCTATGCGATTTAATATGAACTAGCTTCGGCGCGTGGGGCTACTTGTGCGGCACCTGGATGGACTCTACGCTATAATTAATTTATTTGTCAAAGTTTGTTGACATCATCATGTCATTTTATTTAATTTTGAATAAAAAAATTGACCAAACCGGTAAATTTTTGACCTGAATTATTTTCGTATACTTCTTATGCGTATAATAAATATACGTTTTATAAATCAAAGGACATGAAAATTGGTCCACATATTTAAGTTTATAGACATTTTTGTATACCTTATTCAATTATTTAAACGGTCTGAGTTTTTTATTTCGGATGAAGCAATTAACAAAGAAGAAACGTATTGTTAAGAACATAAATTTTCAATTCAGGTTAATTAAAACCTATAGTGTCTAGACAAAAGTGTCACGCGCATGGTGTGAATTTTCCACATTGTCAGTCAGAGAAAACTATGATATATTATGTTACTTGTACAATATCTTTGATTTCCGTGTCATAGGTTATGGATCACTTCCGGTTCGTTGAGAAAACCTTAAGAAGTGTTGAGGAAAGTATGAATTTACTTGTAATAAAATCATTATTATTATTTACATGATAAAAATAGGTATCCTTACAAGAAAATTTTAAGGCCTCGCGATCTTCTTTGTAAACCTTACACTATTACTTATTATGGTTCCTTTACGAAATGTTTGATTTTCTATTATATACAATAACAATTTTGGGTACGATTTTCTGAAACGGTAATGGAAAACATCAAGGCCAGAACCCTGAAAGGAGGCCCGAGTCCCTGTAGTGGGAACACATATGGGCTGATGATGATGATGAGACAGACTTCGATACAGGCCAGGTAATGTGTACCTACATTTGCTGGTATGCGTTTATTGTTTTATTAATACATATTTTTAGAGAAAAATAAATAATTACCACATCTATATTTGGGTTTATCTTTAATATCATGTTTATTATTTTATTTCTCGTATATTTGCATTTTAAGTAATTTAAATGTATAATTTTTTAGAGAAACAAATAAAAGCTGAGTACAATAAACTGATTTTAATAAAAACGCAATAAAACGAACTGCAAATGCTTCACACCACTCTCTCACATACAATTGTATGAATATATTATCGTGTTATAAACTTTAACTTACAATTGGACTACTTAGCGATTATATACGAGTATTTGTATTATTGTATCATGTCTGTTTTCATAAAATACATAGAACTCGGAAAAAATAAGGATTGTTTTATGTTTCGTTGAACTCATTAACTATTTTTAAATAATCAACTAAATATAATGCTAAAAAGTAATGTTCATAAATAAACACTTAAAATGCATCTTGCATTACCAACAAACATTGTATTGCCTAAATATTGTGATTTTATGAAAATTCGTAGATACAAATAAAATATATAATTTTAGTAAAGATTAAATTAACTGCTTTTGATAATTATCATAGTTAATAATTCATATCTAAATATTGCTTTTTAGCGGTATACCACTTCCTCAATAACAAAGAAATTGCCATTCTAAAGTGTTTTCGCTGGATACGAAACGTGAAAGAAATTAAATTTAAAGACTCGCATTGAATCAATATCCCAGTAAGATATTACATAAGAGCTTTATTGAAAACCAATGTTACCAGGAGGCAGTTCTTTAACCTTGTAGAGAGATTGGACGCCATTTAAGCTTCAATACTTAACTTTCTTTTTGTTAACTTTGTCTTCTAACTTTGTCGTCGATTATAATTTGAATGAATATTTTGAACTGAATTGTTGTACTTGTATATCCATTCATAATACAGTTGCAATAAAATATTTTGATAGATAAGTGTTATAAGTTTTAGAAAATATTGTGAATTACATAATAATCAAGATAAAAGGTAAAATAACGTAATAATTAAGTCTTTTTATGTACACTTTATTTAATTTTATTATAAAATATTTCTTTCATTTTCGAAAAAAATAAACGTAAATTAATATAGTACCAAAGTTCATAATCGAAATATGAGTTATTTATCATGAATGCTAAAAATACCTAGGTTCCAGACCATAACCACTTTCATCTAGTACTTCCCAGTCTTTGTATGGCTATTAATTTATTATGCTACTGCAACGAACTGGATTGACGGTAGTAAGGCAGGGCATTTCCTTTAACAACGTCCCCTTCCTTATCATTTTCCTTATAACCTGTGTATTTTTAAACTTTTTTCACATCAGGTACACTGGATTTAGTCTTTGATTAAAGTTTTTGTTAATTAGTAACAGGAGAATGAATATATAAACTCTTACTAATAGAACCTACCCAATAAAAATCTCTTCCGAAATATAAGAATTGTTCAATCTCCGAAAGCAATTACGTCAGTTTTATTATGTGGGTACTTTGTTTCTACTCTAATAGCACCAAAACGTACCCCGAACCGAGGGAACTAGCGCAGTGGCCTCATTAAAACTTAATTTGAGCTGAACTTACGAGTATATAACAATAACTTTTACTTGGCGTATAACCCAAAAATTAAGGAACTATCTATACATTTTTGTCTATAGCCCATATACATAATTTTTCCTTCCATCTTAGTTAATTCCCACAACATAATCCATAAATAGTTCTCAATAAACTGTCAACTAATTAACATGATAATTGAATGCAACGATCGTATTTATTATCTTTTATTCAACATCGCCGTAGAGTTTTATTGCTTCGTAAAATACCTGAGCAGAATTAGGTCGAGCATGCAAAAGGTTACAGTGGATAAAGCTCTCTTGAATCATGATTCTACTAAAGTATTGTGCAAGCCGCTTTGTCTGGTGTTATTTATAGCGAGACGAATTACAATTATATTCTAAACTGAATAAATTAGCTGTTAAGTTAATCCATCTTTACGCCAATTAATAAAAACCGTTTAAGGGCTGATGGTGTTTTTATGCCTCAGTCTGTAAAATGCTAATATGAGTTGTCAGTTAAATAAAAATTGGCCTTATAATATTAAAATTGCAAGCCATTTGAACACAATGAGCTTTATTTCGTACATCAAATAATAATGTAGTAACAGTTAATGCATTGTTGTCAGCCTAATATAATAATCCGTTACAATACAAAATTATACCAACAGAAGATAACTGTAAACGTATAAACAAGTGCACTTTGTCACCATCAGCAAGTGTAAGACAATTTTATCAGGCATCCGTTTATCGTGCTTACAAAACGAGACGCGAATAATTTTCTTATCGAAATAATGTAAGCACTGTTATTGTTACTAACACGGACGCTTTTTTGATATAAACAGCCTTTGAGAATGCTACAAGTTACTACTTCGAAGATCATCAATTGGTAATTTATGAAAATATTCGGATATTATATAATATATTTGATACAAGCTGTATGCTCCAACGTCGCCTATGGTTATATAATTATAATGTGGTCTATATACCTCAGGGATCATATGATCCCTGATATATCATAAAATTTAAACGAAAATAGTACAGAAAGTAATCACCTTTTCATTGTGACTTGTATGAAAAATGAAAAGGCCATTAGTTCCTATACTATTTTCGTTAAAACTTTATGACTATCAACATTTTTTAAACACGCGTAAACATACGAACTGCCGTTATGTCTCGTGCTATTAATTATAGCTGTCAAAGTAAGATAATCATCGATCATAGTTATCTCACGAAAGATTGTATGTATCTAAACAAAGATTACCTTCAGAACAACATATCCTCTCGAATACGTTAGTTTTACGCACCTACGTTCAAATTTTTACACGGGTACTGGTAGGGATCGTACCAAGTGGTAAGCTAGGTTTCTTGTAAATGTTGTTGTCTTTTACTGCAGAATTTGGATTCAATTTCATTTCATCATATGATGAAAAAATTATTATTTAATTATATTTCCTAGTTTATTATTGATGGTCATATAATATGAGTATAAGTGCATATATGTTCACACAGCTAGGACAAAGGCCTTCTATGAGGGGGAGGGAGGGAAGAAGGAACACTTACCGCATCAGTTATTAATATATGTTTATTAGTAATGTTTACATTATAGGTCTCTGTCAAAGCGAAAAACCTTTACACTTTATTCTAGCCGAAGATGAGTCTCAAATATCTATTAAATAATGAGACAATAACAACACAAGGAAAACCTTAATCAACAATAAAGAACATTAAAAACAATCATTAATTATATAAAATAAAAACAATACATTCAAAAATCCTTGATTCGCAAAACCCATGTCATATCTCGGTAACCCACGATCTCGCATATTTGCTATACCTACAAAGACATTCACGTTCAAGTCACGAAGTGCTCTCACATAATTACTAGACGGTTTCTCTACCAACCATAAAACCAAATGACTCCATATGAAACAGAGTTGTGAGCTTGTATGTAACTTTACATACGCTTAATTTATCGATGAGGAAAGGAAGAACAATTAATGAGCGAACAAGAGAGCATCTTCGCCAGTTTTGACTAGACTTGGGTCATTGAAAATATTATGTGCATTATTCGAATTGTTTTTAAGGTTAAATTGCATTACATTTGGATAATTTTTCAACATACATTTAACAAATACATCTCGGAAGACCTATTCTATGAAACCTTGAATTCATTAGCTATTTATATAATCTCAATTAAAATAATTAATAAAATTTGCATGCGACCATGACACCCAGAGAGTGTAGAATTATTAACTCGTTGCTTGCAATAACGGATCCACCTTAATACTCAAATAATTATAATGTTTATTTATCTATTAAGCCCAGCTCATTGTGTTCATTCGTATAGCTTTACGAGTATACCCGGCCACGCGTTGCTGTATTAATTAAAAATATTAAGATTATAAATTACTAGCTTTTCGCCCGCGTAGAATTCGCTTATATCGCGCGACATGGTAAGGAGTATTTTTTTCGCATTAAAAAGTATGGTTTGTTCTTTCCCGCGATTAGCTCCTTCATCATACCAACTTTTATCAAAATCGGTTTGACAGACGAACTTTCATACAAACTTTCATCCCCTCTTTTAACCCTTTCTACTCTTTTTTATGCGATAAAAAGTATCGTATGTTCTTTCCCAAGTTCGTATCTATCTTCGTACCAAATTTTATCAAAATCGGTTCAGTGCTTTAGGCGTGAAAGCGTAACAGACAGACAGACAGAGTTACTTTCGCATTTATTATATTAGTAGGGATTGGGATAAATAATCGAAATAAAAACTATACTATATCTTAAGTTGGACCAAATTACACATAAAATTCCAAATATTCCATCAAAATCGGTTGAGTTGGTGAAGAGTTCATTGGGAACATACATCATGACACTGGATTTTTATATATTAAGACTAGCTGCACCCGGCAAACGCTGTTCTGCCTTACTCTTATCATTTAGGGGTGTGAAAAATAGATGTTAGCCGATTCTCAGACCTACCCAATATGCTTACCAAATTTCAGAGGAATCGGTCAAGCCGTTTCGGAGGAGTATAGAGACTAACATTGTGACACGAGAATTTTATATATAAGATTATCAATTAAGTATGTATTATGAAATCTAGTTCATCTATGCCAAGGTCAATTGATGGTCACATAATACCTACTGAGGTAAATAGTAATTAAGTAAAACACAAAGAGATCATTGATTTTAAATGATATCTAAAATACGATGTGATATGTTATATACGAAATGATTTTTGCAATACGCCTATATTCGTATTATCGATTCCATGTCTATGATTGCGAAGCATCGTTAAATTGTAATTTAAAAAAGCGTTGATATAAAACTGTCAAGATTAGTAGCTGTAATTCAATTGTTACAGATTATAAAGGAAGTCTAACAATGTAATACGGTTTATAATATACAGCTGGCTCAGTACACAGGTATATCCCATAGCACTCCGGGATCACGTATGTATCATATGGTGAAGGAATTCTGGAAATGGGCCCAGTAGTTCCCGAGATAAGAACGTCCAAACAAACTCTTTAGCTTCATATTATTAAAATAAACAATTAATTACCATATACATGAACGTTTGATTTCGTCAATGCAAGATTAGAATTACATTTAACCTTAACACCCTTTTTATTCATACATCCCGGAAGTTCGACAAGCTCAGTCCTTAAAAACTTTTAAACTCCTCCTTAAGTCTCACTATCTTTCACTATGTTAGCTTTTTCCTCCTTTTATTTCTTTTGTCGCTTTTTGTTTGTTTTCTTCTCCTAACTTGTATAAAATTATTTGATAATCCTTTTTTGTATATATGTATAATATGACCTCATTATAAGTTTATTTATTTTGACTGCAATCTATAAGTATATTTAACAGTATTTTTTCCAATTACCTTAATTTTTGCTCACCCTCCTCTTCAAAATGTCTCTCTTTTATGTTATATGGTAGTCTGGAAGAGATCGCTACCTAGCGATAAGGCCGCCATTTGTGCATAATGTCTCTTTTGTTTTTGTTTCATATATGTCTTTTTTTGTAAATGTTTGTGTGCAATAAAGTATAAAATAAATAAATAAATAAATATCCCGTTATGAGAGTCATAAATAAAAGAATGGTTGTTATTTCTTCATTATTATTTTAGGTAAAAATTATACTTTTTTTAGCTCTTTTTGTCCATATTACAACACATTTCTTGTTTGTTTAAAAATAACGCACAATTAGTGTTGCAGGAAGCGATGCAAATAATCGCAGCATCTCATCTCAGAACAAACGTTGCGTATCGTTGAAAGTGCTGGCGTAAATTTCTAATCTTATCGCGAGATTGAATGAGTGCAACATTGGAAGATATAATTTCGCTAACCTCGATTATAATGAAATTGATACTATTTTAAACATTCGTTTACAGACTACAAAAGACCGATTTTATTTAAAGCTATCTATACGGAAGTTAGGAGTAAAATGTATGGTGATTGGATAAGATTTTATAATAGATTTGAAATTTAAAATGTTTTTACAGTCTTTTCATATTACACTAACGACTTATTTTCTTTGCTTTATAAGCTCTAAATACTTTTGTATAGTGTTCGTATAGTTCCTACTAATATTATAAATGAATATGTTTAAATTGTATGATCATTTGTTTGTTTGTCTTCATTTCAGGCCGGAACGAAGCGATTTAATGGAAAAATTGTGTATAGTTGCTAGATAGACTAGTATAGTTTGCGGTAAAATATCTCATTTCCATGGCAATTTCCTTTTGACTCTCTATTCGACTCTAGCTAGTTGTTTTCAATGACACATGAAAGCTTTTCCTGGCGTTTTTAATCTGTACAATGATCTTATATATTATAGAGCCATTTTGCGTTTAGCCCGAAAAAATAATCAACCAGTAACTTTATTATCCTAAATGAATGTTCAATGACTCCAGATTTGCAAGAGACAATTTATATAACAACTAGCAAATCGAATACAAAAAAGATTACTCGGATGGCCACATCTGACCGCATCTCCAGTAACCCAACTCAATACAAATAACTATCAGTGAACCGTAACAGTTACGTTTTGGGCAAAACGCTAATCGTTTTGTAACACGGAAATATGAGTTTATACTGATTTAGAATGGACAGTAATATAGAACTGTAATAATTTGTTATCTATATCATGACTATTTTTATAGGGTTATGTAATGACAATATCATTTCAGGAAGTATAAATCCTAATATTATAAACGCGAAGTTGTGAGCATGGATGTTTGTTTGTCTTTCACGTGAAATCACTAATGTATTTATAATTAAATCGTTTTTGAGATTTACAAAAACATTACACACATCCATAAATCCAAAATACTGGTAATATTTCAACCGCTTTCCAAGGTGCAGTCCAATGACAACAATTATATAATTTTAGAGACAAGGACAGGTTGCCATATGCAGTTAAATGACGGTCACTGACATTAGGCAAGCCATACACGCTACGGTCTACCGTAGAGGTCATCTGTGCAGCTATGCCTGTGCAGGTTAACCAAACATTGGTAGCGTGTATGGGGACATTCCGGTGTACCGGAGCGGTCTTCAGTTCTTTTTGCGATGGCATCGAATGAGGACGATGACGCGCGGGCAGTGCTAGGCCTTGCTTTAATTTTGAAAATAAAAGATACAAAAACAGTGAAAAGGAAGCGAAAAAAAGTTGTGTAAGCATTGGTTATTGAAAAGGAGAACATATAGTCATGTTAACTTATTGAATGAATTAAAATTTGAACCAGATGATTTTAAAAACTATCTCCGAATGGACGAGAAAGACACCTTTGTGTGTGTGCACGCACACACGCAAAGGTACACCGTACGGCGTCACTCGAAAGAATTGATTTTCGATCTTGCGCCGGTCGCCTGCGCAGGCTCAAAAAACTGCACAGATCTATTCCCACACACATTCCGGTCTACCTGCGCAGGCATACTTGCTCAGGTGGACCTTTCCGGCAGACCGTAGCGTGTATGGCTTGCCTAACGGATGCAATACGTAAGGCCTAGAGCACATAGATAAGACTTTAAAGGCAATGTGTGAGGGATTCTAAAGCACTAACACACACACACAAAAACAAGTCTTTGTTTTTACAAATATAATCGTACTATTTAACAGTTTTATTAAGATTTTTTTTCCAATATTTTAGAGAGGATTCCGAGAGATAAACTCGATAGAAATTATCTTTCTATATGTAACTTTAAAAAGTATTGTAGTGCACAATATATAATTTTTATTAAATACATTTTTTTGTAATAAATAAAATTCAATCTATATATATAAAATTCTCGTGTCACAGTTTTCGTTGCCATACTCCTCCGAAACGGCTTGACCGATTCCTCTGAAATTTGGTAAGCATATTGGGTAGGTCTGAGAATCGGCCAACATCTATTTTTTATCCCGATATTCCTACGGGATACGGACTTACGCGGGTGAAACCGCGGGGCGCAGCTAGTAAATATATATATTTTTTTCCCGTGTATTGGAGTCTTCAAAAATGTACTTGCATTTACACTTGTATAATAAGGCAATGTCATATATCAAATCTTTAGATGACATAAAGCACTAGCGATTAATTATCTATTGGCAATTCTTTTAATTAAACAAACAGTTGATTTACATTATCACATTCAATTATAGGTTATTAACAAACAAAAATTCACAATATAATCTCAGTGAAAGAATGCGAATCGTCTCCGCTCTTCCGATCACTTGCTATCGCAGTACGGTTGGAGGCGCACGCGTCTAAAACGGGACTACTCAATTACATCGATTACGTCATAATGCCTGTTATCTGATTGTGATATAAAGATATTATGGTTAGGTCTATAAAATCTGTTTAGAAATAGATTTGAAAGTTTTTTTTTATTTCATCGTCAGCAATGGAGCTGGTGTGTCGCGCGTAAGCGCTACCACCGCCCATGAACATTTGGAGAGGCATATGGTCGATTGCAGACCTAACGCCTCTACAAATGGATTGCCGACTTCAAATTCTTCAAATTGAAAAGGGATTAAGAAAGGATCGATGAGAGGAATAAAGGAAAGAACTGGGAATGATAGGGAAAAGGATATGGCCCTAAAGGTTAAGATGACATAGGTCGTCTTAAACAATTGTCTTTTTATTCCGACTAATCTCTGGAACAACTGGATGGATTTTAAAGGGACTTTCATAGGAGGTAAATAAATAAAAGAAGCGTTCATTTTTGCCTTGCATTTTGCTCAGCCTGCCTTGACAGGCGCTAATTATTACAAGAGCACTTCAAAAAGAATCAAATAAAATAATTAGTATTCTATATTCTTGAACAGAAGAATAATTTAATTTCCCTTAAAATCAAGCTATAATAAAACGAAAACAAGAAATGTATTCACGTTTATCAAGTTTAACAAGTTCGAGGCTTTTTTGTACCACGTCACCTTACTTAGAATAGCATGGTACGGCATTATTCACTTCTCACTTGTAACTTTATAGAGAAAGTAATCCCTACTGTTTAATTATTTATTCACTCAGCTGTTATCGCGTGAAAGAGTAACAAACATCCATACATCCATCCATCTATCAAAAAGTTACAAATTTCGGCTAGGGCTAATTAAAAAGCATGTTAATTTATTAATAAGAAATTCGGCAACAAACATACATAAAGTTGATATATTCCTTTAAATACATCACTTATTTAAAACATATATACGTTTGTGCCTATAATATGATGATAATTTATTAAATTGTTTATTTATAATTAGCGGTCAGCCCCGGAATCGCTCACGGTATATAGCTATAGGCACTCAACTATCACGTACTTATCCATCGGTGAAAGAATTTTCACAATCGGTTCAGTAATTACTGATGATAGACCGTTTAAATAAACAAACACCGTATCTCTATATTAGAAAACGAAGTATAAACGTCAATACAATTTAAAACAATTTATCCACTGCAACAGATTTTTATAAGCTCTTAAAAAGTGTCAAATTATTTTTTGTTAGGCTTCATATAACGAACGACTTGTTGTATGTAAGTTGTGTATTTTTTCTACTAGTAGCGCTATCCGCAAGGGGCTAGGGATTTGTACTACAGGTCTTTTTACGACCTATTTCAGACACTAGTCCTTCACAACGTTAATACTACTCAGTAGATGATTGTGAAGGCATATAAATAATTTTTTATTTATTTTTATTTATTATTATTGCATAAATGCTAGTGATTATTTAGGTTATTCCAAGTCTGCATAAATATTCGGTTCTATATAAACTTGCCCTCTGATGTTTGTATACCTTTTCCTATATAATAAGAAAACTTCGAGTATATCGTGACCAAAATGATTTTGAATGTTTTAAATCTCCAACCAGTTTTAGCAGATGGGAACATGCAATTTAAAAATATCATTGTATTGATTTTATTTGTTTGTTATTTTAAATTATGCATGGTGTCTCAGATTAGATGTAAATGATCAATAGAACATTTTTTTTATGTCATAGTCGGCAACGGAGCTGGAGGGTCGCCTGATGGTAAGCGCTACCGCCGCCCATGAACATTTGGAGAGTGTAAGGTCGATTGCAGACCTTACGCCTCTAAAAGGGATTGCCGACTTAAAATTGGAAAGGGATTAGAAAAGGATTGTCGAGAGGAATAAAGGAAAGGACTGGGAAGGGTAAGGAAGATATGGGACTCCGATTTAGACGTTTTTCAGACTCTGATTAGGTAAATATATTAAGAATATTCTGAAACTGTGAACAGTGTAGGTACAACTCTAACTGACAACCGAGCTTTTCGAACCGCATCAGGAATATAAACACAGCTTAAAATGAAATGAAATCCATTTTCTATCGTGTGTTGTTTATGCATTTTCGACTTAATTAGCGTTAAAAAACTATTGCGTTGGCTATAGTTCACCAAATCCGAGACACTTAAAGTAATTATAAAGTGGATTTCTCAAAACTCTAGAAACATGGTATATCGATATAACATTTTAGTCAGAAACCCACACCACAGCCAAAAAATACAAAAATAATCTTTATGTGTAGTTATTTACAATTCGTTGTTTATATTATTTTGTTCATTATTCTTGTATTCTGCTATATTTGTCAATGTTTATAGCTTTATCTATTGTTCGCCGAAATTTTGACACATTCAATTGAGATCAACACTCGTGTCGAAATAATTGGTCGAAACAATCCATCATAACGATGTTACTTTCGCATGTAAGCACCAACAATGGATTTACGAAATGTTAGTTGGTGTGTGGAAGGATCTGTTAGACGTGTCTTACAGTTTCGGTTTGTGATGGAAAGGTTTCATTTATTTGTAAGGAATGGGTATGGTATTAAAGTGCATGTAAATAACTTAATAAACTAAAAACTATTTGAAGACAAAATAAATTTGTAACAAATGGATTTTTGTATTTATATTGACCATGTCAAATAAAGCTCCTTAAACTAGTACTTCTATACTTAGTCTGGCCATAAATACTGTTACACTTAATTATAAAAAAATATTACATTTGAATTTCGAATCTGTCA